>NW_010391069.1:27166-37723 GCF_000710305.1 Buceros rhinoceros silvestris | reverse complement strand
TGGTTTCGGCGGAGCAGGTCCGTGGGAGGAGGTGCTCTCTGGTCCGAGTGCGAAAGTCCGAGAGAGGGAGGTGCTCCCTGCGTGTTGCTTTATAACCTTAACACGTAACAGTGCACCTGACCCTCTTTTGACCAATTAAATGTGGGGTTAAAGTACTTGCAGGGAATAATTGCTATTCGTTCATTAACCAAAACAAGGAAGTTTCAGCCCAAACCAGGAAGTCTAGCCCAAACCGGGACAAGGGGTCTTACTGTTTTTACCTCACATACAAGTTACATTCCTCTCAAATTATTGTTTATTGTTTCTAGAAGTTTTTTCATGGATACCTTGTCATTTTCCCCCATAGCTGTCAAAAATGTACCTCAGCCTTACAGCTATGCTGTGTATCTGGGTCTAGCCATTCCGCTGCCTGGGAGAATGAGCTAAAAGCAATGCTTGGATCTTTACGTAGTTTAAATACTCGAATGATATAAGGATAGCTACTTCTGCTCCATGTGCTGCAAGATGGATATTCATTCGGATGTGGTCCTTCATGTCCTGTAGGGGGATAACCTGCTGCACCAGGTTCTGCAGCCCTCTCCCGGAGGCCACCCCTGCAGATCCCCAACTTCCAAAACCTTCCTGTATAAACTTAGCTTAGCCTGTAGCTTAGGCTAACTGAACAAATCTCCAGGGCAAAGTGAAGTCATAGCGTATGTATCTGTGAATGTTACCATGTGAATGCTGCTTTGGGCCTTAAAAGGCCGAAACAGAACTTCGTTTTTTTTATGAAGCTCTACCTAAAATGTGTCAAGAAGAGCTGAGAGTACAGGTCTGTAAAGTGAATAAAAGCCAGAATCCCTCTAGAAATTTGATGATGCTCTGAAAAGACATTTGTCTACAACTCTTAAGAGTTATTCACACACTCAGAGAGTGTAGAAGATGTTTCATGCACAAAAGAGACTGGTACCTAGGATGAGAAGCTGAAGTTCAGTTATCTTTGCGATTATTACAAAGGCTATTGCAAAATACTGAAGTAGGTTCTAAAATCTCTGCTTTCTGTACTTGGTTTAGCTGCAGCTGCACATGGCGCCATTATCCCGTTATCCTCAAACACAACATTCCCTTTATTTTCTCCCACTTGTTAACACCTACTTCAGAACTATGGCCAAGTAGAGGGATTTAAATAAATACACCCATAAATAAATAAATCAATAAATAAACCCCCAACTTCAAGCATCACTTTCCAGATCTTCAATGTGATATTTAAAAAAATAAAAGGTGTGATTATAAGATGGTTGTAAATATAATGGTCAAAATAGTCAGTGTCATGAGTTCTTTACAAAAGAATTTGCTACCTCCCTAAACATCCTAACTGTTAAAATTTGCTGATGTTGAGTCACAATGCAGAAATGATGAAATTTTTGCCTGTTCCTAATGAAGAGAAATCTTTAATCCAAAAATTTCAGGGCAAATCCTGAGACTTTTAGTTTGCTAGTATTTTTAACTTGTCCTTCTACCAGCTGATCCATCATGCACAAGTTTTCCTCACCCACAAATGGTACAGCTGGAATGATAACAGGTTCCCTTCCCTTCCCTTCCCTTCCCTTCCCTTCCCTTCCCTTCCCTTCCCTTCCCTTCCCTTCCCTTCCCTTCCCTTCCCTTCCCTTCCCTTCCCTTCCCTTCCCTTCCCTTCCCTTCCCTTCCCTTCCCTTCCCTTCCCTTCCCTTCCCTTCCCTTCCCTTCCCTTCCCTTCCCTTCCCTTCCCTTCCCTTCCCTTCCCTTCCCTTCCCTTCCCTTCCCTTCCCTTCCCTTCCCTTCCCTTCCCTTCCCCGGGATTTTCAAGATATTCACTATTGCTCCTATATGTTGGCTTAGTCGTCCTTTTCTGCACAGTACTAATTTTTGTAAATCTAAAAGATAAAATTGTCTCATTTCTTCTTGTCTTGGAATAACTCCTTGATAAAAGTCTGACATGGTAAGGATCTTCTGGTAAAAATGGAAACCCCACAGAAAGTATAGTCTTTAGATACAGACACTTACTTCTTCATGTACAGCACCATATGCGAGGAATAAATAGAAGGCAAGTGCTCTATGATTTCTTGTTTTCGTCTCTTCAGGAACAACTGCAACTGACGAATTAAAGAGAAATCTGTTGTATGGAAGACCATTCAACAGAGTAACAGACTTCTGAATTTGATAGGGTACTTTGATAGTGATGATAAGAGCAGAAACTCGAGGGGAAGAAAGCAAGGAAGGGAGGAAAGAATGAAGAACACAAGAACAGTGTGTTTGTTGTAAAGTTAATCAGAAAAGAAAATGAGACTGAAGAGGATCAACGAAAGGTGACCGAGTTACTTTCAGAGGAATTTCGTAGCACTGAGAGAGGAGACAGCAGGACATGATGGATCTCTGAGGGACTGTTCTAAACCAGAAAGGTCATGTTTCAGCTGCCAAGAATTTGTTCTCAGTTACTCTGAGCTCTACAATATACTGTCCAATTCCTTGGGGAGACACTGAAGGATCCCAGATTATCAGCAGTCACCTGAAATGCAGTGCAGGAAGGATGAGAAATTCATTAACAATTTTATAAGCTGGATGAGAGAAAATGTTTTCAAAGTAGTGCTTGCATGATTTTCAGTGGCATTAATGCATCCCATGGGCCTGCTTTCTTTTTAAACCATGCTGAACTCCACTAAAGGTGAAAAAAAAGAGAATCAATCTAAGAGGCTTCCTTCTCTAGCTTTGTGTACCAAACAGAAAAATCCAGAATAACTTTAGTTGTATGATGGTATGGATGTTGTAGTCCAAATGATTTTGTTATTTGGTTTGCCTATTGAAAGAAGGCACATTTTAAAAATACCTTGGCACTGCACACTATGCATCCAATGTATTCGTCCGTGAGTATTCTACCTTGATTGCACTATAAGTGATGACAGAATAGTATCCTATCCTGGTAATAACTTCATAGGCATGGGATGAGGATATTTGATCAGTTGTACTGGTACAGTTCAGGAAGCTCATTTGTTCAAACCTCATTGTTGCTTCAGCAGTACTTTCAATTTTGATAGCTCTGCAGGATATAAAATAATTAATTTCTTCACAAACCTCAATGATCACTTCATCAATAGTAGATTTTCTTACCTCTGCTTGATAGGAAACTGATTTCTAGTTGCCTGGATAGCAACACTTTTTTGGATAACAAATAGCGTCAAACAGTATGATGGAATTTCTCAGGTAGATATGTTGCAGCTCCATGGCTGGGACAGAATTCTCTGATGTCTTAATGGATGTGCTTTTGTTTCGTGACATGATTCTGCACTTACTGGTATATTTCCAGTGAAATTGGCTCCTAAAGTGAACTTGCATTCTTGGCTCAAGAAGGTAATAGGCAATGGATCATTTTTCAGCTTATACTCATTCTACAGTTCCTTTGTTCTTGTCCGGAAGCTCATGCTGTGGTGTTGGTACTGCTGGAAAGGTGTTGATATTTTGTCTTCTGTGATCTCAGAACTGCTTCTGATTTTCCCACTGTTACCTGAGGCAGCTGTGAAGCAGCATAACAGAGGAAGAACCATGTTCTTATAAATTGCTGTATTTCTATGCTTCAGCAATAGCCAGAGTAGCTTGGTATCTTAGGCACATAATTGCTCACCATTGCTGTGCATGGTAAGTACCAGGCAAAGAATTGCACGATCCAAGCATACTTCCTTTCACATCCCAAGAGTGAATGGACAAGTTGTCCCAAACCACCCTACCAATTGGATGATAAAGCAATGTTCTGTCTTTTGTGATGTTATGAATTCCTGCCTAGTTGTGGCAGATACGATCAGTTATCTGTTTTACTCGACACTGATACAGAATAGCACTAGCAGATACATAGGGTGTGACATCAAGCTGCTAATATCAATGAGGTTGCAGGGTAGGCCCTGAAGATCAGTTCTTTGAGTTTTATGCTATGGAGAAGAAGGAAGGAGAGATGCAGAACTGAGTATTTGCAACATTAGAGTTTCATCAGCCTGCAAACTTGTTAATGGAATTTGTTCCCACGCACCAATATCACAGATGGGTAATGCCAGAGAAATGGCAGGCACAATATAATGTGTAGTATAGCAGACAGGAGAGTGAGCAGAATCATACCAATAGTTTACTTCCAGGCAAAGCAGAGGGCAAAAACTGTCTGAAGAGCCTAGATGCTTATGCAAACGACATGACTTACAGGGAGGACCACAGGACCCATTAGTCTCTGTTGCCTTAATTTGCCACAATGGCTTGTTTTCACTGTCACTGCCTTGGAGAAAATTGTGTAAACACCTACACTGGGGGCTACTTTATGCTTAAGGTGTCTGCCTCACAGACTGACTCTCAGAGGCATGAATGACTGCAGTGTGGATCATGGAAAGAAGAAGAATAAAATGGTTGAGAGTGGATTAAGTTTTCAGAGAAGACCAGATCAGTCTCATCTCAATAACCATTCGTTTCACATCTTTATTACTTTTGTCACAGCAATACTATCAGACAAATGTTAATTTCCCTAACATTCTTTCTCAGACTCAAAAATGAACATAATGAGGGTCAAAGACTTAAATAAGTTAATTTCCCAAATGCCAGTGACCAGGGCAGGAAGGAGTGGGTAAATGCTGGTTCACAGTGATTCTCAGATACCATTGCTGGCCTTAAACATACCAGCCACTAAACACTAAATCTAATCCGACCTGAGTCAGCTCAATCCAGAGCCATATTTTCTGTGTTTGTATGTGACATGTCCAACCCAAAGAGACAGGCAGAGTTACTAGCCTGGGCACAGCACAGCTGCATCTGAGTGTGACTTCTGTGTTGAACCCACACAGTGATAATCTATAGTGGCTGAATATACCAGCCTGAGTGAGCAATGCACTGAGACTCTTTGCACCACACTACTTTTCTTAGCATATAAAACCTCTCAGGCTTCCAAATGAACTAAGTTTAGCATTTTGAGTTAGGAAATATTAAAAAAAAAAAAACCAGTTGTATATTAAATTTGACCTGGAGGAAACAGTGCTACAATTCCAGTTAAAATTCTTATATTTTATGTCCAGATTGTAAAGTGAAGCAAGAAGTCCTAATTTTTACTGAGATGAGGCTTGATTTCCCATAGTTACATGGAAAATTTTGCTTCAGCATAAGCAGTTTCATAGGTGGTTTTCCTGCATTTGTCAGTAATGATGGTAGGTACAAGGCCCTGTATTATTGTCACTCTTCCGAAAACCCAAGTACCCTCATCAGGATGCCCCAATGCCATTCATCTGATTAACCTTCTGGATAGTTCTTCATCTGTCTAAATTATGTAGTGTCATTTAACTAAAGCAAATGACTCCATGGTAGCCAAGACATTGGGTCCAATGGAATAACTCCCCATAATATTTCAACCTCAGATATGTGGTAGGGGAAAAATGAAAAAAAAAATTGTGTTTTGGGAAAAATATCTTTAATGAATAGTTTATTTGTTTAGTTAATACTCTGACTTTTTTTTTCAATATCACTGCATTTAAACCAGATGACAGCCAGCTGACAACTGTATCACCAAAGGGAGGCAAAATATTTATATGTGTGCAAATATACATAGAGAGTATATTCAAGCAAACCCAGCATTGTTAATTTCAGTTCTTGAATTTTGTTAAAATATTAAACATAAAGAAAAATTACTTTCCTGTTCTGGAGAAGGAGTGTAAAAATGCATCTTCAGAGATGTATTTTATTCTGGTAAGAACTCAAATGACATGGCACTGGAGAGGTCTGACTGTCTCATGTATACGACAGAAACAGAGAGCAACAGAATTAGGTAACTTAAGTTAAGCTGCACATCAAACCTACCCTGCTACAGTCCAAATGAGGTTATTGACTCAGAGAAGGAGCCATTGATAAAGCAATTATTACCAGCAGCCAGATGTGTGATAGCTCATTTTTGGAAATGGACAGATGCCCTAGCATTAATGGCATGAAGATATCAAACATAAGAAACCCTTTGAATAGAACCAAAATGACAGGCAGCCTCATATCAGAATCTAGCAGATTTAATGGGTAACATTTCCTTGGAACTGGAACAGAATAAACACATGGCTAAGAGGCCAAATAAGCACAAATTAATCTTTTAGAAGTGACAAATATGCTATGTATGAATCAGGTTGTCCAGAAAGATAATGCGTTCTAATAATTATTTATTTATTTTTTTAAAGCTACCGGGACATAATGTACTCTAAAGTTAGGTGTATAATTCCAGGTACATTCAGTTTATTTCCATTCATTGCACATCCTTATTAGAAAACTCTGCCATCTGAATATTACACTGCTATGCCAAATGTGCAATTCTATAAATCAGCCGGGCAGAGAGAGTGCCAGCCCTTCCTGATGATAAATACAGTGGAAGGAATTTACTTTGTTTTGTAGTATGTAAGGCTGATTAATCCAAAGCTGTTTGCAAACTTCATTTCATACAGGATACCCCCATCCTTACAATCAGATTAACAAATCAAAGATGCATTCAGACTTGGAGACAGGTTGCCACTTCAGTATCTCAGGCATTCGATTAAACTAAGCTTGGATTAACAATGTCTGACTATTTAACAGGAGTTATGTTTGGGAGTTCTCTGTCTCTCCTGATTTCGAATGCTGCACTCATGGGGTAGTGCCGACCAGTCTTTAGAGCTCAGTGAGCTTACAGAGCTTTACAGCCTCCCTGCAAGCTTCATGAGCTTAACTGAAGATAAGTATATACAAACTCACCTTCCTAGAAAGACCTCTATTTATGTGAAGAGGGAAAATACCCGAACGAATCTCTTTATGCAGTGACTAAGCTGCATCTTTCCTGTCATAATTTATACTTATTTTTATGTAGTCGAATTTATTAGACTAAATCCCTTAATCATGTGGAATAGATGAAAGTGGAATCATTCAACACTGTCACCTTTTGTTGTCACTTGAAACTCTCTCAGAGGTGACAGAGACTGATCAAATTATTTGTTAGGAGCGAATCGTGTGAACTGATTTGGCCCTGGCAGAAAGCGGATCTGTGAGGGTCTGGCCCAAAGTCCCTCTCTGTCTTTCTTTCTGAATTTGTAAAAATGTAAAACCAGAACTTTAGCTAATATGTTCAACAGTGTTCCCTTACCACTAGGAAATGGCAGTCTCTGTCACTTAGAAAGGCCAATCTTGTATTGAAGAAGTGCAGAAATGAGCAGCATCTCACACGGAGAACCTGAGTGACTCAGTGTTGAGAAGAGAAGGTTATTGGAGGCCGTATAATTTAAGGACTGATGATGGTGTTAAGTGTAAGGGCTCGGCAGCAGTGGTATGATGACACTGCTGCCCTGAAGGGTTACTTGTGGGCTGTACTGGAGCTCATGCTAGTTAGTGGTGAGAAAGAGAGACATGGGCATCAAGCAAAAAGAGAGAGGAAGGTTTCTATGGTAGAGTTTTACTGGTGGTGTTGTGTATTCAGACCTGCAAACACAGTCAGTCAGTCAGCAAGAAACCCTTCAGTCACAGACAGCTGTATTGTCACATAGTTAGTGTGTATACAATCACTTCCAAGGGAGAGAGGTGTTTAGCACTGTTATTTGTTCAACAAATCAGCTTATTTTTATCAGCTCATGATAAAAACTTGATGGCCAATATACAGTTACAAAAACGCATTTACAGATTTTCTTTTTCATTTATTTCTTAATTTTTATTTCTTCATTTTATTTCTTTTTCTTTTATTAATGTATTATTTATTACTTATGCCATTAAAATAAGATCGCCTTTCTTCAGAAGTGTCTAAGGTTCCTCATGAAGGAGAGGATTCAGGCAGGAAACATGCCAGAGAGCCTCAACTGCTGCAAGACAATGAAGCTCCATTTGGAGAGGCAGAATACACTCATGTGAAAAGTGAGTGTGTCAGGTGATTCTTCCCATATGTTCTCTCTCTAAGCTATCTGCCTCTGGATAGGGACGTTCAAAATGCCATGCATTGGTCAGAAATGCAGCTATTCTGTGACTGTACATCTAACTGGAATTCACACAATCTAGTGTTATTTGAAAGTAAGTGCTCCCTAGTGAGTCGATAATTTAGATATTGGCAGTTTAGGAGAGTGTTCCTTATATAAAATGAAGAATTTCCTTAAAAGTGTGTTTAAGAATTGTTTCATTTGCAATCCCTAATAATGCAACAGAAGAAATAAAATGGAGGGGTGGGAGGAGGAGAAAAATGGTCTCAGGAATATTAGAAAAGAAATAATTTTTACAAGAATGAAGTTAAGTGTTTTTAGTGTGCTATAATCTGAAGACTGTTTTCATTCTCCATCCTGCCTTAGTTTAAAGAAAGAAAATATAATATGATACCGTGTAAGAATGAATGAATATTTATTTTTTATTGTTTTTTACTAAAGTGATAATCACAGTTATGATAGGATCAATCAAAATCCTAGCTGCTATTATTCCCTACCCACAAATCTTTTTTATAATAAAAGCTTATTTTATGGGTGAATATACATTGCAGTTATGGAATTAAAGAAGGTTTAGGGATATCTAAGCAAGAGAAAATGTGGGTGATAGGGAGGCTGGGTGGCCGGTTACTGGTAGTTAATACTGGTCCCCTTCCAAAAATATTTTATTTTTTTCTTATGAAGAGATTGAAGATAACAGCCAAAAGGCCAAATCTTTCTACATCTTCCTTTATAAATTACTCCTGAATTCTTGCCATTTCTTTTTAGGGGAGAAAGAGCTACAGTAGCAACAAAGGGTATGGCCTACCTTTAGATAGTACATCCTGCAGTGTCACACTTTCATCCATATCGGAAACCTTTACTGTCATCTGAAATTTAGATTTCTGTCTCAAGAAATAAACCTTTTCCTATGTAAACCCCGTGGGGGTCACTATGGAGTTAAGGAAAGAACCAATGGTTTATTTTATTTCGTGTGAAGGCCACTTCAGGTCCTTGGCTACTTCATGAATGCTTTCTAAAGCATCAGCAGTAGCACTGTTTCTAGTCCTCACCATTCCATTCCTCTGAAAAAGCCCCACATACCAGGCTTATCTGCCCTTTCTTAGTGTAATTTCAGTGGATGATTTCTGCAGGTCAAGATATTTGTTTTGTGACAAGGAGAGTTCCGAAGTCTGGATCTCCTCACAAGATTAGTCTAAATTAGAAAACTCTATTCCACTTAGGTTCATGGTTAGACTGACCTCTCTCTGTCCTTCTCTCTCCTTGCACAATGCATTCTCTGTCTTTCACTTATATTTATATAAACAATCTCAGTGAAGTGTCCTGTAAATATAAATGCTGACAATTTAGGCTGGTTAAAATTCCGTGGTTAATAAGGTTCAAAATAGTACCCTGCTCTAGGTGCTTGTTAGCAAGGCACGAGTGTAATACAGGTCTCCCTGCCTCTCTTGGACTGTAAGTTAACACTTAAATGACGATTAAAACAAAACAGATACAAACCAGAGCCAGTTGCAGTTGTTCTGATTAACATTAACAGTTGTTATACAATTAGTAGGAAAAGACTACAACATCAGTTCTGTTGGCAGGAGAAGGCACAGCCATGGCCAATCCAATCCAATTAAACCATGTCTCCAGTATGCAGATGAACAGCAAAAGTGCAAATCAGAACATATCACTACATTGCCTTCCCCAAGGCACTGAAAGCCAGATCCTGGGGGATGCAGAGCGCACTATGAGGAATAAAGGAGATGTGGTGGGAAAAAAGAACACAGAGTAAGACAGGGCTGCTGTGAAGCTAAGATATCTTAGGGAATTAACAGGGCTCGCACATTATTTCTATAGTGACACCTGAAATGTCTGTCCCAGAAGAAATTTTGAAATTTCAAGATTACTTTTCACACAGAATGATAAGAAGGAATTTAGATTTATGAGTTTTTCAATAAATGAATTTTTCAGCATCACTGCCCCCCCCCCCTCAAAAAAATAGGAAAATAAGTTTACTGGAGCACTTCATTATTAGCCTTACTAATTTGTTACATAATGTGTCAAGTACTGAAATGAAGTTACATGTCCTTAATGAAATTAAACTTTTCTATAACTTTGCATGAAAGACTTCAATGAAATCAATACATTCTACTAGAACATGTTGACTTGATTGAGCCATCATTTCCAGTGGATTTAAAAAAGAGAAAAGAAAACATTGCTGTAATATAATGTTTGCTTAATTTTCAATTGCCTGGATTCATAAAGTCTGTGACATTCATCGAGTTTTGCTTGACCCAAATAAATAAAAAAGCTGCAAGACACAAAGAGTCAAATTTCTAATGAATGGTGATCCTGATAGACAGTTGGTTGAATCCTAAATCATATATGTCTCTTGTTAGCAAAACACAATATCTCTTGATTATCTATAGTGTCATCTCTAGAGTCATGAAATGATAGTACTTGTTTCAAAAAAACTTGCCTTGTTCTAATTAAGTATTACATTTGTAGGGCTCTCTCACACACTTTATTTACTCAAGTTTTTTAAGGCTTAGCATTCTGACATGCAGGATGGTATGTATATACACTAAAAGCAAGCAACACATTAAAAAGCTCAGAGGAAATGCAAAAATTC
>NW_010391069.1:11771-27069 GCF_000710305.1 Buceros rhinoceros silvestris | reverse complement strand
TCTTTCCCTTTGGCTTGTCATCAGAAGGATCCAGAAACCGAGCTCAGTCCAAAAATGCTGGCCTGAAATATGCTTTGCATTTTTTCAGAGAATCTTCCTGATGAGCACAAAAAGCTGAAAAACATTTTTCAAAATCGAAGTAAAAAAATACAGGACTGATCAAGAGCAGGCACATCGGGTATATTCTTTAGCTTAGGAAGAGTAACTGTAAGTTCATGTATTAGGTGAAAGTTCTCAAAGCTCAGACTGTTATTTTCTCCCGGGGCACTGCTTACTGACAGATTCAACATGCGGACTGCATTTCTGCTCAATTTGATAAAAATACAATTAAAATGTTGTACAGGGGGGTATGCCAAATTGGCCTGCATCCTAGAACCCACTCCAAGCAAAACCTTGAGGAATGTATTGTACAAGAAAAGGTTTGTCCCCTGGGATTACCTCCCACTTTCTTTAACCTGATATTTTGCTCATCCTATTATGAGATTCCTCAGAGGGGTGAAACACTAGATTGCCTCATTAAGACTCATCATTTACAAGATGTTGACAAACGTTGGCATTTATCCTGTTGTCATAATAAATGTGAGAAAATGACCACTTGGCAATAAGTGATTCTATACAATTGCAGGTTGTAAAATACAAGAATATAAGGGTCTGTGGATAATGTATCAGTATCACTATGTAGCATCTGTGAACAGATTCTGGATGCACTGTAACAAATACAGTCTGAAATAAATAATAATGGACAGCTTCTTTTTATAGAGTTTTCCACATGTGCAACCCAAACATCAATTAAGAAAAATGAGAGAATAGTTTTAACCTAGTATAATAGTGAAACAGTTATCATTAATTTTACAGGATTGGTACCCAGCATCCATATTGTCTTCGTTGACAGCCTGAAAACTCTCTGAACTCAGTTTGCCTACAGCTCTTATCTGCCCTGTGGCTGATGACAGTGTGGCCCCTCTTAACAAGGCTCATCCTGTCCACTCTCTGTTACTGGAATGTGTGAGGTTGCCACAAGAAGACATCCCACAACAAAAACTGCTGGGACAGGTTAGGTGTGAGAGAAGTGTTCTCCTGAGTCCATGCGCAAATGTTTTGAGAAGTGGAGACTTTCTTCCTTTGGGGACACTGACAGTGTGGTCACAAAGCAGTCCTTTAGGCAAATAATATGGATGAGAAGCAAAATTGGCCTGAAGTCCCACTTCAGGATAACATTACACTTTAGTCTAGTTGTAGCGGTTTTTAAGAAATGTTCTGAGGGGTGAAAGTTGGAGATGCAACCATCAGCCATAAAAGCAGACCAAGATAAACACAAGGACATAAATGCCTGAAGATGAATACAGTTCCTATTCATAAAGCTGCATCCCTGTTCAGCTAGAGGGCTTTGAACCCTGCAAGGACTTCAGTCTTCTCAGATATTTCAGGTTCTGCTTCTGCATATGCATCTCAGTTTTGACCATTTTAAAAAAGTTGACATCTCTATCAACCGTAAGTTTTGTTTTCCTGCAGCTAATTCTAAACAAAAGTAACAACTGACTATCCTAATTGTTATGGATTTATTAATAAAGACCAAGTGTGTTGCTTGTGAGATAAAACAGATGATATTGCTAACAGGATCAAAAGTGACAATAATTCATTTGCCAAGGGTATTGAGGTGCAGGTAGTTAGTAGCTCCATCCTAATCGACTAATGCTGCCTGAAACACTGCTCTTGTGATGATTGTGGGGCTCTAAAAGAATCAGCAAATTTGGTTTTGAAATCTGCTTTGTCACCAGAATTTACCATCCCTAATTTGACCATATCTAAATTCTAATGGGGGAATTCAGAGGGGGATGTAATTCATTGGTTGCTGTTTCTGTCACTAGTTATTATTGCTTACTTCATGTTTCTGATGATTTGACTTGTGTGTGTATGTCTGTGATAGGCTTTGCCTGTTGGAAGCTGATGTCCTATGGTCTACATCTTCATTCTACTGATGCACAGATAATACCATCCCCTCTCCTCTCCTCTCCTCTCCTTTCCTCTCCTCTCCTCTCCCTTAGCATGAAGTGCTATATGTTGCTGCCAAATAAACTCAGAGTAGAGATAAAAAGGCAAACACAGCTCTGAAGGAATCAGAGAATAGAATCTTAGAATGCTTTGAGTTGGAAGTGACCTTTAAAGGTCATCTAGTCCAACCCCCCTGCAATGAGCAGGGACATCTTCAACTAGATCAGGTTGCCCAGAGCCCTGTCCAACTTGACCTGGTGTATTTCCAGGGATGGGGCATCTACTATCTCTCTGGGCAATCTGTCCCAGTGTTTCACCACCCTCATTGTAAAAAATGTCTTCCTTATATCTAGTCTAAATCTCCATATTTTAGTTTAAAACCATTACCCCTTGTCCTGTTGCAGCAGACCCTGCTAACAACACTGTCCCCATCTTTCTCATAAGACTGCCTTTAATTGCTTAAGGTCTTCCTGGAGCCTTCTATTCTTCAGGCTGAACAATCCTAAAGGAATATCTACTTTCTTTGGAGTACACTATACTTTTGAAGTAAACATTTTTCAACAATAAATACATATTTCTGGCAATGCCAAATTTCTGTTCAATGGAAAGGACTTCGGTCGTTGAGATATGGGTTCTCCTCTTCCTACCTTCTCCTCAACTACAGTTTCTCCTTGTGTCACAGACTCTCTCAGCTCTACTCCTGGATCACTTAGATGTTCACTGTGAACATTAATTATTATTCCTTTAGACCTGGAATTGTCTTACATATGGTATGATGTTTTCTCAATCACACCATAGGGCGTAAGTTTATCATGCTGCGTCCTTGCCTTTGTACTCCTCTATTTTGTTTATAGCATTTTTAATTGAGTCCTGAACTCTTAATCTGTTTTCATTAGACATAGAGCAGATAAACACTTGTAAAGACACAATTAAATCGCATCCAGGTACTGGTGTTTTCCTCCCTGCTGGCTTTACCTCTGCTGAATGCAGTTCATTAACATTTCCATAGTTTTTGGTTACTCCATATTGGAATTTAAATCTGTACTTGCTTATTTGATAGCTTATTGCCTGTTTGAAACCCCACTGCTCATTTGTTTTTATCAGATGTACGTGCTAACTCCATGCCTAACAGCCAATGGGTTCTGAATGCCCCAACCTTGGCTTTTCCTGATGGACTCAAATATCTAATTGTGCTTTAAAAGAAATTTTTTCCTTGCCCTGAGCAAAAATGAACGCACTTAAAATAACGTGCAGAAATGCATGCAGTATTTACCAATTTCTCCACTGTAGAGCAGAAGTGGAAAATCATCAACACTACTGCTCCAATGAGCATAATTTCCGCAATCTCACGATGCTTAGGCCAGTCAGAAAGCTGCTTCTTGTAGAGCATTGTGTCAAACAGACACTGATCGGGAACAGACTGTTGCCATGGGTGTCTTTGAGTCCACCTTGTTAAGTTGCCTCTCAAGCTGTAGTGTTAGGGATTGAATTTAAATTTGTATTTCTAGCTTCCATACAACGCTGGGAGTGTTGTTTTAAAGGTGCAAGGCTGGGGTGTGGAGGGATGCTGAATGTGGGTTCTAAATTTAAAGCACTATAGTGGAGAGATATGCATCATGAACTATACAGCTAGATTTCTCCAAAGATCCACATCAATACCTCTGCATAGTCCCCTGCAGAGTGATATGAAGATGCAGCAGTTCATGGAGTGAACTTACTTATATTTCCACATAGCATAGCATCTCATGATATAGGAATACCTAGAGAAGTTGGGCATTATGAACCATAATGAAATGCTTCATTCTTGCAAGAAAAATGGTTTCAGAGAGTAAAGGCTGGGGGGACTTTTCTTTGTTTGTTTGTTTTCTCCTTGGGAAATTAAAAAAAAAACATGATCAAGTAATGTTTCTCTAATTTTGTAAAGCCACAAAAAACCCCAAACCAAACCAACCAAACAAAAAACCAAACCACAACACCATGAAAGCGTCAGTCTCTAAAAGAGTGAGCTTTTCTCTGATCAGGATGTTTTCTGCTATAGCTGTGTGGAGCTTCAAACTAGTCTCTATTTATGTCTGTAGAAGAGCTCCCATTGAGTTTAGTGGGAGCAGATGCCGGCTCTTTGTGACTTACCAGTGCACCTGAAGCAGATGTTCATAACCATACAGTGGTATGTGCCCAGTTCGTGACTCGTTGCTAATTCACCACCTTTCTCTTCTAGCACACTCTACACCAAGTAAACAGCCACACACCTCTTTGATTTCCCTTTTGAACTTGTAGGGTTATTTTGCAAACACATATAAATAAAGGACAATGAATAAAAAGAAACTTTACAGAAACCAGTAAGGACAATATTATATTGTCCTTAGAAATAAAGAAAATGAATTTGCTGACATAAAAAAAAAAGTTAATCAACCATCTGGTGGTGTGCGGAAACTTTTGTGAATGTGATATAAAAATTGAGCATGATCTTTTTTTCCTGAGTTTACTAGTTTGTTACAGAATGCATTTTTTTCTTCTTTTTCACTCTGAATTTTTTATATTGTTTCATTCCAAGTGAAAACCAGTTCTAATGCCCATGGCACAAAATGCTTCTGGATTTCTTCCTGACAGAGTACATTCATGATAGAATATACTCAAACACTGCATATTGTGCAACATGCCATATGAGCATGCTCATATTCTTGGTAGTAGTAACAATAATGACAATGCAGACTACAACTGTAATAATAAATATGAATTAGAATAGTGGTTAAATCTGGTTGGGTATAATTATAGTTTGCCCAATTGAACTAAATTTCAGTGGGGTTTGGTTCTATAGTTTAGGGTAGTCTCCATTAAATATAGGAAAATCTAGTTAATTAATTAGCCTTTAGTGTTAAATGAGTTTTTTAAGCCTGAGAGACAAGGGGAGTGTGGGATTTGTGGGAAATTGACAGTGAACATTTAATGATGCTGTACCCAAAGTGGCTGTTAATGTAGGCTAGAGTACCTGTGAGTCAGAAATACAGTCAAAGAGATAAATGCAAATAAAGCACCAAGGTTTAACAAGAAATGAAGAATATTAATTTACTCTGGATATTCAGATTGTCTTTATACGATTTAATTTTTTTTATGGTTACAGTGTTAGGGGCCTTCAGTCTCTGACTGTACAGAGGACACTTACAAAGAGTGACATGAAATGTTATGTGAAATGTGAGTGAGTTGACTTTTTCTGAGCATTTATGTTGTTCTTATCCTGGGTGATTTGCCAGCATGTGGAAGAATTGTTTAAGATGAGCTGTCCCTGGGAAAGGGGTGCTTTATACTACTATCTTCACATCTCTTTGTTCTGGGGCAATCTCAGCAAGGATCTGTTCCGGGCTGCGTCAGAAACCGTCCTAAAGCTTCTCTACCTGGTGACACTGCATGCCTAGGTGCTCTTTTCTGCTGAGTGGACTCTTAGCACCTTAGAGGACCTCACTGTATTCTCATGTGGACATCTCTCTGTGGATTAGGGCTTTTCATTCTTCCATCTGTCCTACTTCAGCCCAACGGTAGGTTTACCAAAAGGGTGTAATGGTATTGGTTTATCTTGTCAGGACCCTTGGGGCACAACCAGCCCTTCCTGGTCCTGCCAACCTCCCTGGGGCTCCTCTCACCCTGTACAGGACTCCATGTCACTCCCCAGGACAGTTAAGCCTGACACCACAGCAGGGCCTGTCTCCAGCTCCTGGAGCTCCGTGTCCTGCCTGGCCATGGGCAGGCCCCACCAGGTCCCCAGCAGGCCCACGTCCTGGCCCCCCCTCAGCCCCAGTCCTCCCCACGGCCCTGCCTGTCCATCCTGGACTGTGTCTGACCCCTGTTCCCCTCACCGGGCCAGACCCTAACCCCAGTTGTGGGCTGATGTAATGGCCTCATCCAACTGGCCCTCACTGCCCCCAGACATAGCTCATCCTGCCCCCCTAGACAATGTAACCGTGTTCCTTTTTATTCACTTCTTCCCATTTGTACACACCACACCACCACAGTTCTGCCAAGTTATTTATGGCCAAATACTGGCATACATGCAGAATGAGATTCATCCTCTTTAACTTTCTGCATCTACAGATAAGCTGTTTTCATCTGGGTTAGTCATTCTAGATTGTCTTCATCTTTAGTGGCAGTAGGTGACCATACTTCATTTATCTGGCCTGTATCAGCAGTTTACATTGGGATACCAAATGTAAATGTAGCACAGTATAGGTGGTTCAAGGGTGATCAAGGTCTGGGCGGGCTCTTCTACAATGCTGCTCCATTCCCTTGGCCCCTCGAGTCTGCACTACATTCGTGGAGCCAGGAAACTGGCAGATGTATTCTCAAAGTAGAAAGTTATGAGTAACTCCTTGACAGCCAATTCTCCCTATACTGAATTCAGCCCTTTGTGGTTTTTTGTTTCCAGCCTCCACTTGAACCTTATGCTAATTCTATGCAACATAGGTAGTAGAGGGTTTTTTTTTATCAGTTTGGTGGAGGGACAGTGATCAGGGACCTCTTGAGATGACAGTCTGTCAGATTGTAAATCAAGGAGGATCTCTCCCTTAGCAGCCACAAAGATTAAACAGACTAATGAATCAATGTTTTAGACCATCCGCTCTGGGGAGCCTTCACTTAAGTCCCAGCACTGATGGTCAGGTCAGAAAATGCTCTTTTCTGTCAAATGGTAGGTTTCCCTATGTGGTAGTATGCATTCATCCTCCTTTGTGCAAGCTGTAAAAACCTGACAGAGGCAGATGTCAATCCATACCGTGTGACACTTCCTTGTTCAACTCTAAAACTTTGCAGGAGCATTTTGCCATCCAGTAATTGGCAAGAGAGGAGAGGCTGTGTATGTTAATTTTGCAGAAATCGGTTTAAAAGGTAATCTTTTAATTTTTCCTTTTATTAGGCAACAGTTTACATTGAAGAATGAGGGATTTGTAACCATGCCTTCTCCCCAAAACACCAAACCCTTTGTTTTTATAATGTTTGCTATCTTCAAGACACTTTAACTGCATCTTTGTTCAGTCTCTTAACATAAATAACATAACATCTGTAATGTTACTTTTTTTTTTAAGGTAAAATCTTTATGGAGGTACTGGATTCTGTTCACTTTGGCAACTGTTCTGTGATCCTGAAATGGTCATAAATTACAGCATATGCACTTTGAAGCAGGTGTTCTGTTTAAGTTCATATATTCTGTCCATCTGATAGCTGAAGCACTGATATTTCAAAGGACTCTCGAACCATTAAAAAACATGAATGTGGAGAATAGTTCTGTTAATGCATATTAGGATGAAGGCACATATCTTAATAAGTTAATACAATGGAAAAAAGTTGGTTTAAGTAAATAATTTTTTAGAATTTTTTGAGCAGGAAAATACTTTCCTGGTATTTTTTGAAGACCAGAATGTTGTGTGCAAGTAATACTCAAAATAGTAAATGCACGTCATTCAGCACTTCCTCAGTGATAATTTCTGTTCCTTGAGTCAGTAAATGAAGAACCTTGTCATCTTTGATTTGATACTATTTAAAAACACAGACCTGTAACTCAAGAAATCTAGTGATGAAACAGGAAAAAAAATTACTGTATTAAAAATGACACTGCCCAGATGGTCCCATATAGAAGTTCTGATCTGAGTACTCACTAATTAAAGAGAAGGTGACTGGAATCTAAATCTATCTCCTAATTTTATATCTGACCCTTATATACACATGAGGCACTTGAACACATTTCATTTTTGAACATAACCCAAAAAAGCACTTAAGCAGGTGCTTAACTATAAACTGGTGCTTGACTTCTACTACCATAAAGTAGAGATGATTTCCTGAATGTGGTCCATGGAGGAATTTCAAAGCTAGGCCTTAATTTTGCCAGTTAAGGGAAACCAATCATGATTCATATATTTGAAATTAATTTTTCAACAAAGATATTAAGTTTTCAGGCATTTTATGTTCATGGAAGCTGGAAAATACTTGAAGATACACTGAAATCTTTTCATTAACAGCAAAAGGGTTGTCTACAAAGTAAACCAGTTTACTGGTTCTTCTACTGTGTTACAGAATTACTGTGGGTTTTGGTTGAGAGAAAACTGCAGTCTCTACTGCAGTTCTCTTACCTACTGGTAACAGCAGAGCTCATTAGTGTGTTCCATTTACATGTGTGTGTGAACCCACTTTCAGAGAAAGACATAACGTTGCTAAACTGAACTTGAGGTAGAAAGGCTCAAATACAGTTTATTCCATAACAAAACCTAATTTTTATCTGAAGCATCAGTTGAAACATAGAATGAAAATTAGCCAAGGAAACAGGCAAAAAAGTCTTAAAACTGATATACATCTTTCATGACATGCATTACAGTGGCTATAGCAGGTAAAAATATTCTAGTCTCAGATAAATTTTTACTTTTAAAAATTTATTTAATTTATTGCCTCGTACAAACTTCTAATCAATGATTTGTTTTGTTTGTTTTGGGTGAAAAGAACCCATTAACAAGTGAGCAAACTCTTAGGTAACACCTACCAAAAAAAAAAATGTATTCCTCATTTCTCTGGGCTCATGTTAAGTCAAATCTCTCTTCCCTCCCTTCCTGATCTCAGTTTCCTGAATTTTTTGCTATGGGTTACTCTCCAACCAGCTCAGTTCCTTCAGTGATGAAGATTTTGGGTTGTGTGCTTAATGGTTTCTGTCTGCTGCTCTTTGCTTCTTGCTGGTTTTCCTCTGACCCAGCATGGGTCAACCATTGCCACAGTCCCTTGAGGTGTTCCTGCCCCTGTTGAGTGTCGCTCACAGCTGCAGTCCCTCAGGAATATCTCTTCCCTGCTGTGGATCACCCACGACTATAGACCCTAGGAGGTACTCCCTTCCTGGAAGCTGTCTCCTTGCAAGATTGTATCCCCAGCCTTAGCCTTAGCAGTGTCTCCTCAGCAGTTTCTCTCTCTGCAGTGTGTCTCCAGTTGCATTTCCCCAAGGGCATCTCCCCATGACTATCCTGCCCTTCATGGCAACAGCTTTTTCATGAGTATGTCAGAGCTGGGGTGTAGGGTGTTCTCCCGAAGGCTGAAGTTTTGGCACTGGATGGGCTCCTCACACCAGTTTCAGAGCTGACTGGACCTGGCTGTGACTGTCACAGGACAGTGCCTGCCTTGTTCCCACACAGGGCACCTAGCAGCATCTTGCTACCCAAATTTCTTCAGTTATGCCCAAGGCAGTGGGCTTTTCATCCAGATCCTTCTTCTCTGGGAGAAGGCTTTTCCTCACAGTGATTGGAGAAGAGCACAAGAGAGGAGCTCATGACCGTTATTTCATGGGGCCTACAGGGAAGGGTTCATGCTAAGTAAGTGCAAGCAATTCTGATATCATAAATTATTTTATACTCAGGAGCATCTCTGAGACAGAGGAGTCCATCTGCAACAGAGTTTTATAAACTTCACTAAAATCCCTTTTTGAGATCTGTCTTAATAGTAGCATGCAACAGGGATATAAATCAGAGGTTTAAAAGAAAAATACCACAGAAAACAAGAACAGCTGGAGGATATTCAGTAAAATCCCCAACACATAACAAGTTTGGAATAACATACCAAAATACTTTGCAATTTCCAAGATTTTTTTAAATTTTATTTTACTAATTCCATTCGTCCATTTCCCAAAACAAGGAAGTTTTAGCCCAAACCGGGACAAATACTTAATTGTGTTACAAAGTTCCCATGCATTCATTTGCCTGTGCAGTAGCTGTTGGTGGGGCTTTCACTGTCTATCCCCAAGCTGGCAGAGATAGCATACAGTAGCTTGGCCCAAGAATGTAAAGGGGAGCACAGAAGACACTCTAAACATTCTTTACATGGAAATGACCTTTTTTTTTTTGCATTTCCAATGTATAACAACAGAGAGTTCTCATCTTTATATTGTCTTCATAACAAATAAACTTTACTGTTCTTGGCTTTATTCTGTATTGTTCTAAACTTCCTTATTTTACACTTCTGTATGCATGTTCACACAGGGACTACTACAAAGTTTTACCTGACCCTACCCCAGCTAAAATGCATGAAAGCTGCCAGTGCATATGCTATTAAATGAGCACTGATTGACTGAGAAAGGAAGTTTGTCAAGAAAGGGGAGGAAGGCAGCCATGGCACAGCAAACTTCAGAATCATCTTGTCACTGATCACTACTGACCTGCTGTCCTCTCCTGGCTGCTCTTGCTCACAGTCTTGCTGGCCCTTCAGTCTCTTTAACCAGTCCTCATGCCAAGACACAAATTTTAATGTCTCCCAATACTTCTGAAAGTCCAGTGGTGGGGATCCTGTGGTCTTGCAAGAGGCTAGCTTGAAGGGTGTTTGCACAAGGACAAGGAAAACATGTCTTTTGCTGTCCCTGTTGTGATCCTTAATCCTCGTCCTCTTCATGACAAGAGCAAAAGGAACTAAACTGGACTGCTATCTGCTTTATTAAACCAAGACCTTCAGGAAACAGCTCTAGAAGAGCCAGTACTGTAGCTCCACTGCTTATATGTGGCTTTCTTTTTTACTGAGGTGGATGAAAGGAGCCCATCTACCCTTGTGATAGTCTACCCCAGCTGTTGAGGGTTGAATGTGAATGCAACTGCTTTCACTCTTTGTGCCATGACAAGGCTACTGCCTTGTTCCAATGGAGTTGGAGAAGAAAGATCAAACAGCAGCTGGGGAAAAAAAAGAAGTAAAGAAGAAAACGGAATATTTATATTAGACTTCCAGACACTGCTAACATCAAAGATGGGTGAGCAAGGAAAGGTTTCTTGAAACAGATAATGAACTAATGCAAGCATAAAATACCAAACCAAAGATCACAAAATATTTTTATGTCTCCCATGTATCCTGTAAAGAATCCTCCTGCTTCCATAAATACTACAGGAGATTTAAGAGTTAAACTTTTAAATTTAACCTATAGGAAAATCTTGTACTTCAGAAGAAAGGCAGGGTAGATAAAAAAAAAAAGCATATGCTTTTTAACAAGAAAATGTGTGCTTAATACTATTTTTGTCACCAGTATGCATTTTGTTTATGGTGTCGGTATGTAATGTCTGGTAGTACACACAGCTAGCTCTGCACTGACTGAATTATTTTCTGCTCAGGGGCAAGTTTCAAGGACTGATGGGAGTGCATTTAACAGCCTTGATGGCAAGTATGGCTGCTTCCATATACACTGTTGCAACAGCTGCTGCTTAGCTGAGCAGCTGATCCTTGCTCCAGTTCCAGGCTGTGGAAAAGAAAGATTTTTCATCTTTCCAATTCCTTATTAACAGGCAAGTCAGCTGTGAGAATATTCCTCTTAAGTTTAACATACACTAAAACAACAAAGCAGTCCCTCTGGTGACAAATGACCATAGAGCCAAATACTGGAAATTTGCTGATCATTGGAAAGTAAAGAATGAGATTCCGATCCTACTGAATCTTATGGGAATGCTGCAATTTTACAGGAGCCAGAATTTCAAGCTATACTCTAAAATGAAATCCCAATCAAATTATTCTAGGGAAGTTAATTGGTGATTACATTACTGTATTCATTAATGTCTCTATTAATCTTCCTTTCATAAGATAGGAATCAATAATTAAATATTACACATCCGTGTTTTAGTGAAATGCAAAGGAAAAGGTAAAGGCATGAAGTGAAAAGTAAAGATATTTTCAAGTTTAAAGAACCATGTGATCTGTATATCACTGCATGAACAGAAGAGATAAGGGGCCATATCAAAGATCTGTAATTGGATTAGAAAATGATACAATCATATGGCGTCTTTATTCTTTAGATTAAGCCATTGTCTGTCAAAAAAAAAAAAACAGGGAAGAAAAGGAGACTAAAAAAGAGAAAAAAACCTCTTATATTTTTCTTAAAACAAGGCAAAACAAAACAAGGAATATTCAAACAGTGAAAGATGGGACAATCAGATACCGCCTAAGTTACTTACACCTTTCTCAAGCTAAATTTTGTATTCAGTGTTTGAAATAATTTGATTAAACAGTGACAAACTCTGATTGCTAAAGTCCAGCCTCACTTGCACCAGCACCATGCTAGTTCCATCAGCTGGGATTACTGCACTTTACATTCTGCAGCTTTCCTCCAGGCTCTGGGATTAAGCTAAATTGTCATTGTGTATGTGATTAGTACTAATCATAGCCATCTGAGAGAGCATCTTGTAAGTAAATCACCTAAAGAGCTGGATTCTGCAGCTGTATTTATCTTTTGTTACTCCGTATACCTTAAACACACCACTAAGTAACATAAGGGACATGTGACGGGGGAGAGTCCAGTTGTAGAGTTGAAGCTTAGCTTATGGATTTCAGTAGACCACCCTACAGGATAGCTTCACCTGCACTCTTCCCAGCAACAGCATGGAGGTGCAATGCCTGGCAAACCTAGTCGGGACTGATCGAAAAAACCTAATGAGAGCTCATGTGAGACCAGAGAGAGGAAGAGAGGCTGTGATGTGCTTGAGGGTGGTCCTGGCCATACTGTCAGAATGCAGAGATCTGGGGACTGGAGATCTGGAAGCTCGGTGTAAGCTAATGGTTATACATGGGAAAGGAGCTGTTTATGAAGTAGGACGAAAGTTGGGAGCTGAGGTCGTAAAGAAGTCATGGGTTTGTAATCTTGGTTTGAAGACCTGTCTGTAGTATGACTAGAGGCTGTGGCACCTTGCCACGTGATTTTGAAAAGTTGCTCCTAGAAGCAAAACTTTTGCCCTTTATCTGAGCTCTGTAAGCACACAACAGGAGTAACAGAGAAAAACAAATGTAAGCAGCACCATTCCTGCCAAAGCACGTTCTTTGGAGAGCACACCCTCCTGCAGTCAAAGTGGACCCCCCTGGCAAGGCTGGAGATGTGGCAATCTTCCTGCATTAACGAGGAGCTGTTAACCAAATACACAAATAAGTTGAAAACCACAAGAACAAAATCTCACTGTTTCCATATGACTCCAAAGGGCTACATCCGTTTAGTGGTTATACTGCTGAAACTTCTGCATATTATATAAATTCTGTTAAATATGAGTTAGATATGAATGCGACCACATTTCTTGTTGAATTTGACACAACCTGTGAAACCACCCAAAAAGAGAGCCCTGAAAGGTTGCCTGAGAAAGTCGTTGCTAATTTCACTCAGTATGTTCCACATTATCCCTGTGGGAAAAGATAGAAACTCAGCAGTAAGGGAGCATAGTAAAAGAAGGAAAAATATCCCCCGCATGCAAACAAAGACAGGAAAATGCACTGGCAAGTTTCTATCCTATTGCAGAAGCATAACTGTAATCCTTCCAGCAAAGTGATGTTAACTACCGAAGAGGGACAGGAGTTCTCCAGAAACTCACAGTCTGTCATGGAGTATGTTCATAATAAGGGGAATAAGCCGACTTGTGCAATTACTTGTGTATGACATCACTGACAGCCAATTAGAAAGTTCCACTTGTGTCATTTCATAATAAAGAAAAGACTATTCAGCACTCACTGCATCAAAGAACACATGTCACAGAGATTTGCACAGAAATGGGTTGATTAATTTTTAATGAATTATACCAGGAAAAGTTTCCTTGTATAAATTGCTGTGAGAATACCAGTGATAACCCGTGCTTGAATAAAGAGTTTCTGCATGTGTGGGTTCTACAACTACAGAGACACTGAGCAAATTTGAACTAAAAATGGTGCTACTCACCCTAATCTATCCAGCTCATAAGAGCAGTAAAACACACCATGGGGTGCAAAATAGTGCAGGTTTTAGAGACCATTTTAGTCACTGGAAGTGTGTCCTGTAACTAGCAGAATGCTTTCCAAACATCTTTGTTTTCTGTTCCAGAGTGAATGTCGCTCTTGAGAACTAGCTGAACAATGTCTGGACTCAGTACAGCTTTTAAATTCTGTAACCCACCCTCCATGTCTTCAGACTTTGTGACTTAATTTTCTTTCGTGGGAGGGTATAAATCTATCAATCAGCTGATTCACAGGCCAAGCAGAGCATCCTTCTGGACCGAAAATGTGCAGCAGTATGGTATTTTTTGTTCTTCAAGGAGCGTAATGAAAAAAGGCATTTCAATAATGGTGTTAAGAAAAACGTGAGCTTTACATGACTGGCGGAAGAGCAAGCTATCTGACCCACTGTGGAGTAAGGCACGAGCTCAGCTGCTATCGTCCATGTGTTTATACGTAAGTAGTCCTCAGACTTGCAGCAGGCTCTTCACACTAGCCATGGATGTTCCTGTTTTTGCGTAGGAGGCCTGACAGTGTTACTGGTGTCAAGGACAGTATAAACAAGTAAGAATTGCTTAAAACTTATCATAAATACATGTCTTTGAAAAATGAGTAAATCCAGAGTTTCACAGCATAGACAATTCCTTCCAAGAGTTTGAGACCACACAGATTTCAAGATGGAAAAAAGATCTTATGAATTAAAAATTAACTGTTACTACAAGCTGGTTTGATAGAGGGCATGTGGTATTGAAACTATAGGTTGAACTTAAAATAATAAAGATGGACCCAAATTAAACCTTTTTTAGCTATTCCAAAAAAACCTTTGGTTGGATAATACCAAATCTATGTGTGACCTTGGTTTCCACAAAATCAAAGATACCAGGCAGCCTCCTCAGCCCATGATATGCAAAGCCTATATCATGTTATTCTACTCTGCTAATAGTGGTTTAGAATTCGGATCTACACTGTTGCAATGCAAGGAAAATGCGAACAACAATTCTTGTCTGCCTTTGATATTGAAATCATCTGGATAAAAGGAGTCCCTATAGCTCACTTATATAGGACCCTATATTAAATAAAATACTTTTCTAAAATAGTCAGAGTGAAATAGTCAGATTTTAAAACAGCATTGTGCTTTTAATATTTAGAGCAAGTGCCTGAAAAGCATTTTCTCTTTTAGTTCCTTGTCATATATTTTCAGGATTCATTGTTACTTGGAGGCAACCAGGTGAATTTCCTCTGAACGTTGTTTGTGCTGATCAAGGAATGCCAACGAATAGTGAATTTTTATTTTAATTGATCTGACTGGAATGAGCTGCCACTCTTCTTTGCATATGAACATATCTCTGTATGGAGATTTCAGTTAAATATTGTGCTCAGAATAATTTAGGATTAAAGGAAGAAATGTGGGTTCAAATATATTTCTCACTAAGACATTTTTTCCTGTATCTAGCACTGCCATGAATCAGAGAGGAGATACCTTAGAGTGGCAACTGTAGAAAACAGAAGAAAAAAGTCTCATTAAAATTAATGCATAGTAGGCTATAGAGTAAATTAAAAGCTAACAGCATCTCAACGCATTGCAACTGGCATTCCT
>NW_010391069.1:0-11669 GCF_000710305.1 Buceros rhinoceros silvestris | reverse complement strand
TTCCTGATTTAACAGTTTCTGCTACCATAAGTGAAAAAAAATCTGCAGTGAGAAATTTGCCTTTTGATTTTACTACAATTCTTCACATACAGTTTGCTATAGTTTTAAAATAGACAGGCAAAGAAAGAAAGATTTATTTGACCTACCTGTAAGCCTTGAAATATGTATTTAGCACAGCTGTTCTTTTGTGTTTAAACTCATCACAAAAATGCAGCTTTAATGTAACCCACCATTGATCTGCAGTAAGTGGAAACAAAATCTCTCCTTAATTAGTATCATCCAATCACTTTTTTACATTTCTACAGAACACACACTGTGAACTGTTTAATGGACTATTATTTAGAAGAGTGGCAAAGAGCTTGCAAAAAAAAAAAAGGCACATAGTGAAAATAAAAACTAGCAGTGTCAATGAAAAATGTGTTGCAAAATAATGGAAAAAAAGATGTTTCGTTAAGATGGGCTTCACTGGCATTTTACTGTATAGATGAACACTGCTCCAATTACTGCCAACAATGGCGAAAGAGATAGAGAGATATAGATTCATTACTTTCAACACCCTTAACTGTCTACCAGTGAATTCGCTTATCTGTTCCTTTTTCTACAGGACCTGCATGGAGGGGGGAAGGAATAAACAAAGAACTGAGTAGAGTGAATGTGTCACAAATTACCACAAACACACTGTGACTCAATGCACTTTTCATTTCTCTCCTCATTAACTGTGTCTTGCTCAAAATGAGAGACTGGGTCTAAACATAATCAAGTCCCACAGATAACAATTGACTTGACTGCTGGGGCAGTCATCACCTTCTAGCTACTGGGAAATAAATTTAGAAATAAAATGAGTTAAAATAAAATTCACTCTGCTCTCTTTTCTGTGCTCAGATAATTTGAAGGCCATCAAGGCCTGCAGAAACAATCCATCTCTCTGTGAAAAGGAAAGCAGCCTGTGCCACTACCAATAAGGCATGTCTTTAGTGTTATCAAGAGTAAGTATAATTACACAGTGGAAAGGCCATCAAAGTGTCTTGGGCGCTGGTATTTTTTCCTGAGGTCTTCATCAATAGTGCTGTCGGAATGAAAAGAATAAGTGGGGGGAAAAAGGAAAAAAAAATATCCTCCAGATTGGTGTGACTGACCTGCAATCTAGTAGAGCACATTATAATTTGAGAGCAGTAGGATGATTCAATAAAAATTTTGCTGTCTTCCACTTTAAATCAAGAAGGATTAATTTCAAGAATCTTTGTAGATGCTCTTGTGGTGTTGGTTTTGTCAGTGCAGAAATTTCTCTTCAAAGAGACTAAAAGACTTCCTGTTGAATGGTATTTATACTTGCCAAGACTCTTTCGTTACCTCTAATAACAAACCATTTCTGATAGGCAGATTCCTGGCTGGTAAAGGGGAGGTAAAGGCTATTTGTTTCTGTTGAACAGTCTCCCAGTCCTGCACTTTTTGTTTGGACAAAGCACCAGTGAAGTTAATTGGTTCATTATATTTCTATCAGGAGGAGCCAGACCTTGATGTATACTTTTTAACAGAATTTCATTCAAAAAAATGGAATAATTGTGCATGTAACATATTTGTACAATATGTCTGACACTGTTTTCCAGGGCAGAGTTTCAAAAGTGCATGCTTCAGTCCTGGCCTGTGGTGCCTTACTCTGATTAATAAATGTTGCTTTGGCAAGGAGTACCCCTGACCTCTGGGGAGGACTACGCTTGAACAAGTCGTGGAAAGATCTGGATATATATGTAGAACTAATGCGAGCAACTTGCTAGCTGATTGTCTGATAATGAACATGTTTTTAAGAACAGAGAATCACCCCAAACCTAGTTAATGACTTTCTCCTGGCAGTCTTCTGTTTAATAAAAACAACATGTTAGTAACTGTGGTGTAAGTCCTGAGAATAAGCACCCAGTCTGATCATTAGAGCCAATCACATAATCATCAGTGTCCCCAGCAGTCATGTTGTTCTTGGAACCTTCCTTTTCTGTGGCTACTTGATCTGGAAATCACAACATCCAAAATGGTGGTGATTGTTTGCTCTAGGGCAAATTAGGTCATTAAAAAGCTTTGACCAGGACGTGGGCATTTTAAGTCTGCATCACAACATGAAAGTATTTTCCAAACCTCACTTTTTATTAGATTTGTTACAAGCTTAATTGGGCTGTATTGCTTTGACAAAACTCTGATTCTTAAATAATAATAATTATAGATCTCCTGGAGTCCAAAAGAACTTATATAGAACAGATCCAGCAATGTGGCCAAACAAAACAAATTGAGAGGGGTGAGGGTAAAGAAATCTAACTGTGGGAATACAAATATGAATTCTCCCTGATATATTCCCTTAAAACTTTAAAGAGTTTTTAGTGGCCAACTGGCAAAATCATTTCTTTTTCTGAAGCTGTATTTGGACGCCAGCATTGTCTGGAATTTAGAGGATAAAGGTGTGAGGTCTTTTTCCAAAAATCTCTATGGCAAAAGCCCTATTTATGACAGTGAGCTCTGAAGATTAAGAGGTCTGGCTTGCCTAGATCTAACCGAATTGATAGCTAACAGGACAGACTGAACCCCGAGTTCTACTCCTGAGGAACTTGGGATGCACAATCCTGGGAAGTGGTTGAACCTCTGCCTTTATTTAGCTGTTCCATTGTACTGGCTGAAAGGACACGGTAACAGAAACACGGTTACGGTGTGTCAGCTGTATTCCTTCTAGCATGTGTCTTTATTGCTCTCACCGAAGTAGTAGAGATACTATGTCAGGGTAGTGTATAAACACTGTTACCCGTAAAGGAATTTACTTCAGAGAGTAAATGAATGGGAGCTGCAGCTGTACAGATCCTGGGAAAGGCTGTATTAGTCTGCCTAAGGACTCTCGTGACTGAGGTGTATATCCTAGTACAGCCTAAACTTGAATGATTTCCAGAACATAAGCAAGCAGGATTAGAGATTTTTTTTTCTTTTGGTAGCATTGACCCTTCCAGAAAGTAGATTTGTGTTTTCTAATCCATTTTTTCTAGTACACTGAAAAGCTATTAGTGCCAAAGAATTTTTGTTCTATCAAGTAACTGAGACATAAATCCAGTTCATATCAGTTCAACTTTGTTCAGTCACAACAGAAACTCAATAAAAATAAACTAAGTCTTTTTTATGGGTCATAATAACCTCTTGTCTAACAACAAAATTCATCACTCAGGTAAGACTCTACCTTCTTGAATCGGAAGTCTCTGATTCCCTACTAGATTAGTGGGCAGTGACAGAATCCTCCCATTTGGAGCTGTGTTTGAGGTCCAATTAGCACACGAGCAGGTAAAAGCAGTTGCAAATAACCCATGGCTTCCTGCCATTCTAGCAAATAAGCACTATGCAGAGCCACCTCTAATTTACCTGAGATGAAAATTAGACATAGCCGACATTCATGTTACTGCAGTCTGTCTCCTCCAACTACTTCTCTGGAACATGTCTGACAAACACTTATCTCCCTTTTTATTGCTGGCTACAGCGCCTGTAACCTGGCTTAAAAGTTGGCAGAGCTGTGTTCAAAAGGTGGACTACAGGGGAGTCCTCTGGCTTTTCCACTTTCAAGTCACTATGCTATGGTCATGAATGAGAAAGGAGATTAAATAGAGAAAACACTTTAAAACCCAGTAATTATTATTTTCCATGTAACTGATACTCTCCCCAGTATTCATGTTTTCAAAGTTTTACTGAAGTTTGGAATATACCAATGTTTTAGTTATGTTTGAGATTGTTTATTTACCCAAAGATCTGTTCTGGGCAGGCAAACAGCGGGAGGAATTCTTATGATCTATACATCATTATGTTACCAAGAAGTCAGAAATCACTGAATATGGCTCCCAATCAAAGTTAAATAAAAACATAGATATTTCTTCAAGCTCAGGATTCATAAATATAAATGGTCTGTATCATGTGCAGTTTTTCCACGGGACTATTATTTGGCACAGCTTCATGTTATGCCAAATTTGTGGTTTCTTAGGTTATTGCTTTTTAGAAAAATCTGGTTTTGGCACACACGTACAAACACACAAATTGAAAAGGGAAATATTTATATTGTGAAATTAAACTTGTTCACATCTTCAATGATGATTTATTAAAGAAAAATATATGGCAAACCACAGAATGGTGAAATGTACCCTAGATTCTGCATTCTCTGTATGAAACAACCACAAAACACATTTGAAAACAAATAGTACTATAAAGACTTAAAGAAAGAAAATGAACATTTGCATGTATAAAATACCTCATACAACACATCTTCATTCTGAAAGACTCAGGAGAACTAAATGTTTCTCCAAATAGCTTTTCAAGGGCATTATTTTTTATGGCCAGGATGTTTCTGTTGCTGTAGGCACCTAGAATATGCTATTGGATTACTTCAGTGAACTGCTGCTAGGTTAAGCACAATACGTTCAGTGTTGCAGTATTTGGTGGACAACGAAAGCTCAAAGCCAGAAAAACTAAATAACAGTTAAGTTACAGGAATTTTGTGGCAGGATGGGAAAAGCAAAAGAGTATAAGGGGTTACACAATAAAATTGCTGCTTTTATTTGTAAGTTTTCTTGTGAGATCCATTTGCATACAGAATTTATTGTTAAAGGTCACATGATTCATCCTAGATATTTATGCTCATTTCATGGTCGGATTCCCATATAGATATAGACATCTGAAGTGTAAGTATGTATGTTTCTGTTAGTTAAAATAAACACTTTTCTAGCCAGTGGAGACTAATATGTAGTTTTAATGGGCAATTCATCTGACCTTCTTTGAGGATTATTTGAAGCATAAGCTAAAATGGACACCTGTTTTCTCCAAGAAGACCCTAGTCTGAACAGCTCACCTGTGGACGTCTACATGTAGATACCTAAACAAAGAAGGGTCCTAGTCCTGCTGCCTGCTACAATACACAAAGCAGGCAAACTGTATATACAGATATGGAGGCAATAAGGCATTAAAAAAAAAAAATTGGAGATTAGTAGGAAAACCAGACTTGCAGAAAGGTTTGAGTGTTAGGAAATCTTCTGACTGATGATGGAGTAAAGCACGTGTAAGTCAAATATTCCAAGCTGTCTGGTGTTCTCTAAAACATCTCTCAGCATCTCTGAACAGCACTGGAAAGTCCCACTGTGAAGTAATTATCAGCCTGGCTACAATACTCTCAGTTTGCTAGCCAAAATATGAAGGAAGAGGACAATTATGAGATGACAGATTTGGATATTGACAGAAGAGACACCAACAGTAAGGGCAGAAAACACCAAAGAAAATTATTAGCATCCAAGCTGACAGCAAATAATGGTATACAGTGTTACTAATAAGGTGGAAGGGAAGAAAGGTATGAAAGCCTTCTAAAAATTTGCTAATTTTACCTGGAATAAAATTGTCTTAACAGTGTGTGACAGTTTTTTAGTTCAAAAAACTAAAATATGAGAAACTTCCTTTTATAAAAAAGCACTCAGAGAAAATGATAGAAAAGGGAGTTTTGAGAGAAAGAAATCTGAGTGCAGGGTACAGTGCAATAGTCTTTCAAGGTCATTGTAATTCCTCTTTTCTAAACACGTTTGTCGCACAAAGTGGAATAGGAATATCAGAGGTTTGTATTTCTATCTGTTAGCTTAAAACCAAGTCTGTGCTCCAGCATGAACAGGCAAATCTCTGATGAGCTAGAGGTACTTTGGTTCACGATGCACTCTATTACACTGCCATAGTATGTGGATCTCCTTATGATAATTGCTAAGGGTTTGATAAGTTTTACTAGTCATCACATGGCCACAAGCTGATTTTATGAAACTTTGTTCATTAGTCTCAGCAAAATACTGCAGCACAAATAAGAATTTCTAATCAAGTTTAGTAATATGCTGAAAAGGTAGTTATCACACAAAGCAAATACAAAAGCAATGTAAATAATTTTATTTTCTTTCGAATTGAAACCTGGCAGAATTTTTATCCTGAGACTTAAAGAAGCTCATAGTAAGCATTTAAATCAGTATTCTCATGAAGTGCTGACATCGAAAGTTAACGGTGACATTATTTGTGAAATATGAAGGACCTTTGCAAACGTGTTTCTAGGCTCTGGCAGTCTAGGACTGTTTGAGCTTCCTCCAAGCATTTAGGGACAGACCTGAATAAGGGCAATAGGTGCCTCAGAATAGGACTTACCAGTGCCTAATGTGGAAGCTGATTCTGACAACACTGTCTCATCTGGTAACTGCCCCCTGAGTTTCACAGATAGGATTCACCTTCAGCCTCAAAAATCCAGGATAGTTTCCCTTAATACATGTGTCTATGGATATGCTAATATCTAACCCCCTTTTACAGTAGAAACCCAGGGTTCAGCTCAGATCTTCAACCATAGGCATCTAACGATGTTTAGGTATCCTTCCTAGAGTACCTAAAAGATGTGCACAGACTTGGCAGATGTAACTTGGAACCTGTGGTCTACTGGACTAATAGCAATTGGCCAGAGAGGTTATTCAGGACATCTCAAATGCATATGTCTAGACAAATATATTGAGCTGTTAGTCACAGAGCTCAGTTAAAGCGAACTGAGCTGTTAGTCAGCAGAGTTCAGTTCACTAAATGTAAAGGAAACATCTCATTTGGAAAACCAAGGAACTCTCTGGACTCGTCTGACCATGTTGAATAGGTTTTGAATGAATACAGAGGGAATTCAGTCTCCTACTTCGTATGCAGATACTTTAAGACACCTAAATTCAGATCGCTGAATGTGGATCTGAACCAGAACTGTAAGGTCTGTGAGATAAGCCTTTTTAGTCTTAATGTTTCCCAAATAATTGTGGTGGATTTTTTTTTAAGGTTCTTAGAAGCAGTAGTATATTAACAGAGCAGAAAAGCCTAAAACCTACCTGTGCCAAAACCTGATCAAGATGAGTTATTCCTTCAGCATCCTCTCACAGGCTCTCTCAAACTGCCCCTGGAGTGGGACTCAATACGCCGTCTGTCTCTGTTCAAAGTATATTGCAAAAAAACATGTGCTACTTCTACTATTACTACTATTGGTACTATTCCCCTCTGTATAATGTACAAGAACCATCACAACATTTATCCAGGATATGGGAAGACTGGGATCAGCTAGCTTTCTTGTTTGACTCTGGGGATTGAAGCCCCAATACCTATGCTGGGGACAACGAATTTTGATGTACATCTGGGACTCTGCTGACAAAGCATCCCTAGCAAATAGCTTTAGTTTATCTTATCACAGACGTAAGATTTGAGGCTTCACTCCAAATAGATAACAGGGCATCCTCTGGGAATCTGGTATGCAAATGCAGCAGCCCTGCAAGAGTGCACACTCATATCTTCTTCACACAGAAAGCAGGAGTCATCATGGCTTGCACAGGAATGTGTACTACCTTGATATAGAGGTCGACCTGGGAAAGGCTTTGACCTGATCTGAGGAACTGACATGCTCCTGGGTCCTATGGCATGAATCCAAAGCAGGTCCAAAACTCTGAAAGTTACATGTATTTTTACTAGCTCATGAAGCCATCAGATTTTAATGACCCACTATTTTGTCAAGGATGTCTTCGGGCTTGCTTTCTTTAGATTATATGTTTAAGTTACCCGATAAAAACATTCAGGACAGTGTTGCTGTTCCAGTGACTAGTGCTATACATGATATTAACAATAGCACTTATAGCAACTATTACAAGCGCTTTATATTCAAACTGTGACCTAATGAGCATATCTGGTTGAACCCTTTGCAAGACTTTCTGTGTTACTGTATATAACTTTATAATAACGTAATTCAGAAAATGAAAAACAATGCCAGATTTCCATGAAAAATGGTCATATTTTGATAATCTGCAAAGGCCTAATTAATTATCTCCAGGGTATGCCATAATTTGCCATACAGCTCTAAAATTATGAGGAATTACCGTGTGAATATGACTACAGGTGTTCTAGCAGTGTTCCAGTAAGAGAGTTATTCAAATCCCATTCCAATTTCTGGTGGAATTTTTATCATTTGCGTGGCTATGTTTTGCCAACAAAAAATGAGAAATGAGAAGACTCTGTTCACATTCGTCTGTGGGGATTCAGCAATTAAATCAATTTGATTAACCAAAGACCCATTCTGCTGTGTATTTACATATTGTAATTACGAATTGGCAAATAGTGGGAAAAGTGTGAGCGTGGGATAGTGTGTTTTTATATCAGTTGTTCCAATACAACGCCTGTAACACTTCTAAATAAGCAGTCAGATCTATTCGCTGTCTCAGCATTCCAAATGGGTCAGATGAAGCAGTGTTTTTAATGGGATTTGGCCTCTCTTAGATTTTACCCTAACATTCTGAAAATGAAAACAATCTTTTATATTTAGCAAATCTTTAAAAGCCAGAAGTACAGCTTCTAAGAATTATTTGGTCCCATCCTCTGTAGTCTACATTTTCTTCTACTCTGCAACCAGTATAACAGTCTGTTTACTTCAGACTTGCCAAATATCCAGGATTGATCAAATCAGTTTGGTTTCTGGAGCACTTGGTTGAGCTCGGATTGCAGCTTGGACTACTGAAAATTGAGTAATGCCTATGTTGAAGAAGGCTGTGACGAGACAAGCTGAAAGGCTAAATCAACACGGACAGCAGCTTGGAAGCTCAGCTGTCAGGCTTTGACTGGGTGGCCTCCCATGTGCTTCTGGTCTAAACTGAGGAAGGAGCACTGAAGAGCACCAAGAGAACGTAACTGCTCTGTACACCTAACAGTCCTGGAGCATAGAAGACAGAGACAGTCTCTTTTGTAAACTTTGAATAGAAATAAAAATAAACTCCAGTCTGTACTGATAGTACTAGAACAGATATTAATGTAGACCTTTTATATCACCCAGATAAAAAAGTGACACTTCCCAGTAATTTTTGTGTATATTCCATAGCTTCTGTTTCAATGTTAACAGCTGTTTAAAAGTACACGTCTTTACCGAAATACATATATTATTTAAATTATTCTACTATTTCTTTATACTATGAATCAAGATATGTGTCTTGATTTAAGATACAAATCACAGTATCTATTTTGATTTTAAAAGTTTGCGGAGAAACCACCATATCTGTTCCAATAATTAAATTTCATTTACTCTTAAAAATCAGGAATTTTTTCAGTTTGTATTTATGTAGCTACAGCTCCTCCTTATTATGCCTTTATCTACTCAATTAAAAACCCCATTACAAGAAATAATACAGGTAATTTTAGACTGTTATCATGTAATTTCTTAATCTTTTTATGCAAAGGAAACAGATTTAGGCATTGGCTGTAAGGTAGGTTTTCCAGGCTTCAGATAATTTCTTTTTTCAATCCTTGTCACTTTGACAACAACCATTTTTGAAATGAAGGTGAAAGATCTGGGCTCAAACCCTTCTCAGAATTTCCAGTTCTCACTGACGATTCATTTGAAAGTCTGCCTTCCAAATGTGGAGTAGGCACCTTGTTTCTAAAAGACAGGGCTTGTGCCAGACTGTGTTAAATTACTGTGTTATGTCATTCAGATGGACATTCCGTCCCATATGCTAATGTAAGTGACCATTTATATTATCACACATTTATTGTGTAACATACCATTTTTGTGTCTTCTGTTAATTTTACAAGCATTAATTCCAGAAATTAATACAAATATTGAATATCACTAGGCTCAGAACAGATGTCTCTGAAATCCTTACACTGAAAATTTCCCGATTTCTGTTAATTTAATATTATCTGATAGTTTGCCTTGTGGTGTATATTTACACTTTGCTTTGCTTTGTTTTCCAAACCAATCTAATGTGCGCTGTAAGAGATCTGGTAGCTTACTGTAGACTTACCTTTTTTGCCTCTATTTTTCTTTCATTGACATTTTTTTCTGTGCTGTGAGTTCACAAGGGAGTACTTACTATCGTACACAGCTATTGCTGTCCTTCTACAACATGGTAGACTTAAGTTTATCCACAGAACTACGCAAAAATCTTCACAGAAAAGCTGTTATATTTCCAGTACAGAGAGGTGGTAAGAAAAATCAGGGCAGAAAGTCTTACAGAAATGTGTCTTTCTGAAGTCTGATCTTTCCTTAGAGACAATAAAGAAACTCATCCTTATGTTTCTGAGATGTTGTGAGGTGGTTCATTTTAGGAACTGAAAGGAAAGAGGTCTGCCAAAGAATCAGTGGGAACAATAATCCCCTGGTTTAAAGGGGTAAAGATTACTAGAAAATGCATCTATAGCACTAGTCAGTCTTACCTAAAATAAATTATGATCCCAGGCTTGTAGATGCCAAGCTTGTTAACTCATCAAATTTGTGTTCATGCTTGATATGTTAGGAAATCTGCTATTGCAGTCAGGTGTTGTGTTTTGGTTGAGGAGTGGTTGAACAATTTGGCACTTCTGTACCTCATACCATTCCACATTTACTTCCCATCTGAGTGCGTGTTCTAGCAAGTGAACTCCACTGGGTCAACTTTGCCTTCAAGCAGTTTGGGAGCTCCCTCACTGCCGTTTATAAAATGGGAGGGAGCTAGGTGAACTATTCCTTAAAATCTCAGCCCTAACTACTATCTCACAATGAAGACTTGGTAATTAGCTCTGTTCAAACTAGTTCTCCATCTCTTTTTTTTTTAGGTGTAAAGTTCAGAATATTGACAGGAGCCTACTGAACTTCCTCTACTATACTGTGCTACCTCATACACTTCCACAGCAGAAGCTGTTGATTGGGGATACATGACATTTCAGGGCTTTAGCAATCAGAATCACATAATCACAGCATAGCTAACATTGGCAGGCACTTCTGGAGATTATCCGGTCCAGCCCCCTTGCACAAGTGGAGCCACCTAAAGCTGTTTGTCCAGGACCATGTCCAGATGGCTTTGAATATGTCGAAGGACGGAGAGTCCACAACCTCCTTGAGTATGTCTGCAGAGACATTCCCAATGTGTTCCTCATGAATCCGTCAACCGAAAGGCAGTTAAGGGGTCACCAGTGCCTCTTCCTTGAGGCTATACAAGAATATAGAATGGCCTGTCTCTAGGCTAACTTCTCAGCATGCCTGCTAGAGGGATCAGGACAGTCTCTTCTTTGAAGATATCAAGTCTGTGCAAACAGAGGATTTTTTCTCCTTCTTGATCCCATCCCGTACCAGTAGACCACAGTTAAAAGGCATTTCCTAAAAAGCTGTAGACACTTTCAGGATGACAGAACCTCAGTAATTTGCCCACTTTTTCTCTCAGTGAAGGGGTAGCCTAATTTTAATATATTACAGATATTACTGTCTAGATCACTACTCATCCTTCAGCCTAGGACAGTGGCCATTAAGTTTGTAGTAAGAATTTTTGATTCCCAGCCTGGTTCTAGGATGTACTAGTGACACTTCATTGGAACAAAGATACAGAAAAGGAGCTGTATGGACTCTAGTGCAGTAAATCAGGGACATAACTTGAAACTATGTAGGTGCTCAGAGCAAAGATAATTCAGGAAGAAGTCAGAAGCCTTGTATTTGTCACTGGTTGGCCAAGGCTGGCCAATCACTGGACGAACTCTCTCTCTAATTAGCCGTCCTCCCATTCCAGGAGAAAGAGTGAAGAAAAGAGATAAGAAGAAAGAAAAGTTGGCAAGGCCTCTGTTAAGTCTGGGAAACTAGAACAGTTTTAGTAAGAGTAGAAAAGTATTGTATACAGAAC
>NW_010391068.1:3751-7796 GCF_000710305.1 Buceros rhinoceros silvestris | reverse complement strand
TGATGATGATGATGATGATGATGATGATGCTTGAAATGCAGATTTTTGCAAAATAATATATATTAAGTGGTGAGTTCCAAAATTTCGACTCCTGATCTGTCTTGCTTAAGCATATATCTTACATATGATTATATGATTACACTTTTCTGGTAGGAGATTTAGAATTATCCAAAGTAATTAGAGAGGAACACCAAGGGAAAAAACATATTTTAATCTCCTTCCCACTCCTACTATCTAGCACGCAAAAAAATAAAATCACCCAGACAGCCGTGCACCGCTAACCTCACAAACGCTGGAAACAGGTTCTTCCACTTATCTAGCTCTGTGCTTCCTTTTCCAAACACTTGTGGCTGTCTATGATTCCTAGCCTCATGGAAATCAGTGACAAAATGCTAACTAGTACAGTACTGCTGGATCTAATATTGATGGCAAGTACTTAGGTTCCAGATAGTTAGGAAGATTTCCATTTTCCATGAGCATTATTTCCATATTTTGTAGATTCACAAACATATTTTGCTTTCATCTCTGGTATTGGTTTTGTTGTGATGGTGGACAGTAAATTATGCCTTGAAACGGATGTTTTCAAAGCCTGGAGAGCAATTTTAGAAGTGTTTCACAAAGTTCTCCTTGTGTTTGTTTAGTGTTTGTTTAGCTATGGTCAAACCATATTTCAGTAATTTATTGTCTTCCTCTCCAGTCCTTTGGTAAATGAATAGACCCCATTGATACAGCAGAGCAAAGACTGATAAGCTTGAAGCAAAGAAGTTGGTTATACTGGGTATGTGACACAAACCTGAAAAAGCATTTTTCCATGTGCTACTTGAAAAGATTAACGCGGCATCAGACTACGAAGAGGACACTGTTTAACAACAGTATTAGCTGATATGGGGGCAAAGCAGCTTCAAGGTCCACCTGGCCAAAAGCATTTTCCACTCCTTGCAAGTGTATGAGATGAACATGGTCTCATACTTGGTGATATTGTCAGGGTGAGGCATATGGGGCTGGAAGACGTTCTCCCTCATTAGCTCCCTTGCAGTTCTGCTGCTGTTAAACAGGGAAGGAGGAAATGGTGGGGGGAGGTTGGGGGAAGAGCACTGCCACAGAGGGAGGGATGCCAGGCAATAAAAGCAAGAACAATTCCAGGGCTTAATTGAAGAGGCAAGTCCTAGGAAGATGACAAGACAATGGCATGGAGAGCTTATTGCTCTCAATATGCAAAAGCCTCTATTCCATGAGCTAGAAGGGTACCTGCCTGGCGAAGGAGGCAAGGAAATGACACTTGACACACGGTATCATCAGCATGCCAGTCACAAGGCAAGGAGTCAGCAGCAGGGTGCTTTCAAGAAATTTGCCTCTCTTTGCAACCTTCAGCAGCCTCATCTACCCACACTTGTAGAGATTGGAGGTATGTGACAACTGTGCTGATGAGATGATGATTACGCTGATTGGGAGGTTCAGTGGTGAGACACTTTCTGTTGGTGTGCAGGTGGCTGTTGATGCTCTTGGCTGTTTCTTGGGAAGGGTCTCTTTGCTCTCCTTTTAGATTAAAGAGGTGACCAAATACAAAATAAATTAAACATCAAAAATGCATGTCAGATAAGCTAACAAAAGCCAGGAAATTCAGGGCTACTTCCAGCTAATGCTGGGATTTTTACCAGCCTGGGGAGAACAAGGAAAAGGGTAGTCCCAAGGTCACTTCAAATCACAGAGCTTTGTGAAGCATTGCTACTGTTAGCAGAAGACTTGAGCTGGCAGAGGAGAGTTGCAGTGGTACAGGCCTGTAAAAATACATTATTAAAGAAGATCTGAATGAAAAGGCAATCAGAATGGAAAATAGCAAATAATACTCACAGCATTAGAAATTCATTTCAGTTTTATGGAATATAGCTTGGGTATAAATATAAAGCATTACATTAAAATTCATAATAACAGATTATAGTCTTCTCCCCTATCTGTACCACTGCAGACAGTGTGCTTTCAAGAGAGCTAAGCTGAGCAGTTTAGATAGATAATTCATGTGGCAGTTATTGGTGGCTTCCTCCATTCACCACTTCAAAAGTAGCCAAGAATTAGCATCACCAACCCCAGTGTCAACCATCCAGACAATTCAGCCTAACATCACGGATGAAATTGCTGCATGTGCTGAGCAACGTTGAGAGGAGCTCTGCTGATGCATGATAGTAGGGTAGATGGAGCCACATGCCTGCCTCGATCTGAACTTCATCTGTCACCGCCAACTTTTTGAACTTCTACAATTTTAATGAATTATTTTCTTCCACTGTAATGTGTTCTAATGTCTCTTTATGATTACTCCAGCTGAAATGGACACATATCTACGTGCAGTACAGCTGAGATTTTGTCTTAATTTTCTTTTTAATAGATCTTTACTAATCCTCTCACTCTGTTGCTACCAGAGGTTTTTGGTACTGCGTCCTGTGTGAAAGAGAGGGATTGCTTTCTATTTCTCAGAATTTCCCGAAGAGCATCATCATTGTAATTGTCAAGGTAGGAGGGGAATGGATGATGTTACCCTGTATGTGGAGGATAGTGATGAATGTAGATGCTGCTTGTGGCCGTGTTTCCTGTGGATCCAAGTTCAAGAAACAATTACTGTTCCTAAGGGGCAATGATGACAGGGGTAACATTTTTAGCAGCCTCTGATGGGACACCATTTTTCAGTCAGCTGGCAGATTTGGAAAATCCTGTCTGAGGTATTTATTATGTTTGAACAATATTGTAAACCACATTTTATATCCAACCTTCATGACTGCTGGCCTGAGCTCCAAGCTCATGTGATGTTTCTTGTGAAGCTGACATGCAACACAGAGCTGTTTTCCATTAGAATACTCTTTGATTTAGCAGTGTGAGCAAAGTGCTGCTGTAGGGAATATCTGGGCTGAGGAGTTATCTGAATTTTCTTTCTCCAAAAAAGACAACAGCGTTCTTCAAAAGATGATGAACATTTTGTAGTGAACTTTTCATAAGACATGAATGGTATTAGCATTGTGAAAAATCTCACAGTTCTGATTATCATGGGTTAGGGCATGTTTTCAATGGAGAACAGAGTCACAGCAAGGAAGTACCAGTGCTGCCCCTGCAAATACCTGGGGGTATATGTATCCCATGAAATGCAAAAGAACATAGAGGACATGTTTGCTTTTATCAGCCACAGCAAAAGGTACTACTCAGAACAGGTGCAGAGAGTCATTATTCAAAATTAGTTGCTATTGCTGTTCTGAGGTCAGAAGTGAACATCACTAGGGAATTCACACTGGGACCTCCCAACTTGATCATTCATGATGGCATCTCATGAGCTCTGAGGTAAGTTCTACTGATTTCTTGTTGGTGTGCACTGAGTACTATGGCTGTAGATGCTTGCAGTGGAGGACAGAGCTTTCATGCTGAGGTGGACAGTGTTGGGTTCCCACCCTGAGCTGTGAGCTGGCTCTGACTGTGCCTTTGCACTTCCAGTTTCCTGCCCAGATTCATCTGCTTTCAGCAGATGTCAGCCCAAGGGAATTCCAAAGAGTTATTCAGTTTCACTCTAGCAGACCACTAAGGATCTCTGGAAAGCAAGGCAGCTCTCTCCTGCCTGTGCATGATGTGCCTGCATGTGGTTTTTGTCTTTGTATTAGGATTTGATATGATAAACTCATATTGATCTGTGTCAGTTTGTGCATTTTACTTGTTATGCTCCACGAGCAAACCTTTAATGGTTGCCATTTTTATGAGGATGTATTTAATATTATAAATAAAAGTAGTTATTACTGTTAATCAGTAGTCATAACCTTGGAATGAACTGCCTGGAGGATCTGGGCTTCAAATGGGGTGGACAGCACTGTGTTGAGGACAAGCACATGCAATTCAAAATGTTAACATTGGCTCCATGGCTGGCTGTGCAGCTGGGCACATTTTACACTGGACAATGGTCCTTTCTGGGAGAGGGAGAAGGAGTTCGTTCATCATTCAGTGGCTGCATTCAGCAGCGCACAATCCACAATGAGTCACTGCTGCAGTGTATGGCAGGGGAGGGAAAAACAACCTC
>NW_010391068.1:2788-3691 GCF_000710305.1 Buceros rhinoceros silvestris | reverse complement strand
TGTATGGCAGGGCAGGAAATCACAGCTGTCAGGAGTGATTGCCTCCCGCACAGCCATGAAATGCTCCCCCTGCTGCCAGAAACAGCCACCCCCAAGATGAGCAAGAGGCGATTCTGACCATCTGTTCTGTCTAGGTCTGCGTGGCTGAATCAAGCCCAGTGCTCTTAGCCCCTGTAGCTGTCCAGAGAGCTTTTAAAAATTGTGAAATAACATGAAGAATGTCTGACCGGTCTGGTGACAGCTCCTGTAGGCAGCAATCAGACAGCAACCATAGCAATGGCTCTGAGACGTATGAATTGTCCAAATCAATCTTTTGGGTCAATTTGAAACCTAAAGTTGGGAAAGGCTAATGTAGCTAATTTCACTGTTAATCAACTTAGCAGGAACATCCAGTTAATATAGTTACGTCTTAATCCTAAATAATTTCCTTGGATTTTACCAAGGGCCTCCAATAGGCTGTACTTTGATGCTAAAAGCTCTGGTTTTCTCCCTTTAGCTTTCAACTTTGAATGTGCAATTCTGCATTTTCAGAACAAAACTCCACACCATGCAGAACACTGATGATATAAAACAGGAAAAAATGAATTGAATTTAATGCAGTATAGATAGTACAGTGGATACTGTATTACTTTATTTCTTTTCACATCTAATCCCCAAAAGATCCCTCCACTGAAATTATCTGATTCTTCTCTAGATGGTATTTTGCAGTTTTTCTTCAGATTTCTAATCTAGTTTGCTGAGCATACACACTACAGGAGAGCCTTGATTGTAGTCTTATAAATTAAGTAAATTTATTTGAAGTCAGGAGTGGGGACAAATTAATAAATACAAGAAGGTCTACATGAGGGGCAGTGATTTGGTGTGTTGTCCGGGTCAGTCACCTGGATGTGGAGGCACATCTGG
>NW_010391068.1:0-2682 GCF_000710305.1 Buceros rhinoceros silvestris | reverse complement strand
TTTCCCTACCATTTATATATGAAAATGTACAGATCCCCTTATCTGAGGTACTGTGTGAGTGGGGCTACCCAAACTGATGGACAAATGCAAGTAATACGGGTATGCCCTCCAGACCTTCTCTTCCTCCGAACTCTCCAGCACAAGTTGCATTAAGAATAAGCTGTCTGGACCAAGCTGTTCATCCGTTGTGGGGAGACGGTACCCACTGACCAGGTAAATCCCTTAATATTGAACTAACATTGTCTTGGCTTACACTGCAGCTTCCAGAGCAGATACAAAAGTCAGAAAGGCAGAGACTCATAGTTCCGAAGTGAATATGAACACATGACCTTTTCAATCCATTGTTGGTAAGAAACAAAGGATTTGTTTGGCCATGGTCCTAGGAACTTTTGCCATTCCTTTGGAGCATGAGCAGAACCGTGGACATGTATGGATTTGTTATCTTCCATATGCTTTTTTAGTGCTAGGCAGGAATTGGTAGAGAAAGAGAGAAGATTAATTTCCTGGATGTTTGGTTTGAAGGAATAGAGATCAACTTCCTGTCAGCCTGACAAAATACCTTATGCATCAAAACTGGAATTCTAAAGGGAGAAGCACATGTACTGTCCTCCCATATTACAGACATGGACTAAACCGCAGGAAACGAAGGGCTAAAGAACTCAATGAGGATTGAAACAAGAGCTGCAAAGATTGCAGTCTGCGAGTTTTCTCTGGATGATCAGAGAAGAACAGAACAGGGTGGTATGCACACACACTCTGAGCCTTAAATCCTCTCTTTTAATCTTTATCAGACACAACAATTTCCAGAGCATGAAGGCACTTCTTACAAAGAGAAGGGTGACATGACACAGAATACCTGTAAGCAGAATCTGTCATGTATTTTTCATCATTTTGCTGCTGTAAAAAACATCCTGATGCGTCTTGTCTTTCAAGAAATAACCATAATTGTGCCTCTCATTCTGTCTAGTTACTTGTTAATAGTCACTTCTCCAGACCTTTGCGTTTTCCAGCTTCTACAGATGGGATAAGCTGTGGTGACAGGGAGCTTTTCCATCTTTTGGGATTCCTGTGTGGAACAAAAGAATATATTGAGCTATAAATGGGAGCAAACCACTATGCTATATGGGAGCCAATAGGATGGGATTGTGGTGATGTTGGAGAAGATGCATTTCTTTACTCTCAGAGAGTTACATTGCAGAAGCCATATTGTTGATGTGGACTCTGTTTTTTCAATTTCCAGTAGTTCTGGAGTCTTTAAGAAAACCAGTAGAAATCAATGCCTTCACCAATCCAATAAGCAGGTTTTCTTAAACAGGTCAGATGGTGACCAAACTGCATGTAATCGCGAATGCACCCAAGGAAGAAAGAGCACACCTATGATAGAAACCACAGGCACCATCTGTCTTTATTTAGGCAGTGCAGTCTTTCCATGTCTTCCCCTTCCCTTTCTACTCCTCTCCTCTTCAAATGGCTTCCAACTATCATACTGTTCTTGTATAATGCTCCCTGGATCTGTCAACAGATTTCAGTACAACAAAAAAGAAAAACAAAAAAATCCCCCCCCCCTTATTATTGTTTATGTGAAGTTATTCAGCAACCAAAATTAAATGTTCACCATTCTCATACTGTGAATTCCCTTTTTGCTTATAGGGATTATATAGAACACAGCCAATATCGCTTAGAACACTTTTTATTCCTTAAGCTGTTATTAGTGATAAGCCCAAACTGTTATTATTAATGGTAAATAACTATTCAAACAGCACACTCACTCTAACAATTCACTCACATCACCACTTACCACACAGCTCCCAGTTGGAGCAGCAGCTTTGAGGCCATTAGAAGCACAGGGTCGTACCGATATCCTGGTGGCTTCTAGGTAGGTTTCTTTGGGGGGGAAAGCTCATCAGAGGGTCCTTTCTTTCAACAGGCATTACATAATCTTGCAATCTTTGCATATAGCAGCTGCCACACTTCTGGATGTGGTCTCATTTACACAACCCACTGATTGACGCTCATGTATGCAAGTGACCTTGAACAAATGCAGCAAACTCTTGGTCACAGATTCACAGAATCACAGAATTGTTTGGATTGGAAGGGATGTTAAAGATCATCTACTTCCCATCCCTCTGCCATGGGCAGGGGCATCTTACACTAGACCAGGTTTCTCACAGGCCCATCCAACCTGGCCTTGAATGCTGCTAGGGATGGGGGATCCACAACTTCTCTGGACAACCTACTCCAGTGTCTCATGGTAAAGACAATGAAGAATTTTTTCCGTATGTCTATTCTAATTCTACCCTCTTTCAGTTTCAAACCATTACCTATTGTCCTATCACTGTACATCCTGATAAAGAGTCCCTCCCCATCTTTCCCGTAGGCCCCATATAAGTACTGGAAGGGCACTCTAAGGTCACCCCAGAGCTTTCTCTTCTCCGGACTGAACAACCCCAACTCTCTCAGCCTGCATTCACAGGGCTGGTGCTCCAATCCTGTGGTAGGTTAGCAAAGATCTCCTTTTTAGGAGAAGTTTGCTTTAAACCTATAGCATTTGTATTCTCTGCCATGTTACGTTAAGCAGCATCCTCATAGGTTGAAAGTTTTTGCACCACTTTCACTTTAAAAAGTCACATGACTGTGCTGCGAGCTGAGTATCTTCCCGTGCTCTTGGCCACCGCAGAGCTA
>NW_010391067.1:5377-13673 GCF_000710305.1 Buceros rhinoceros silvestris | reverse complement strand
CCCAGTGGAACAGCCCTCATTAAGGGCTATTTTCCAGGAGCAACTGGCATCTCCTGGCAGAGTTTAAAGCAGATTAGAATTTTGGACATGTCTACAAAGACATATCCAGCAATTGTGTTCAGTGTTTAATTCTTTTGATCTTCCAGCCCTTACAAGCTTGAAAGGACTGTAAATATGGGCACTGGAGATGTAACTGAGGAAATAATAATAACAACACAATAATTAAACTCTGAGATGGCATTTCTTATCTTCAGCTGTCTCGCGCTTTTACAATGGAAATAAAGAGCACAAAGCTGGAGGACGTGATGCAGCCTAGCAGGAAGACCCCCAGTTGTCACACACATTAAATCCTTTCATAGTTGTACCTAGTTCCAGGTTAAAAGTAATTTCTTTTCCTAGCCATTACTCCTGCTGAGAATCTCTTTCAGGACCTCACTACTGGAATGATTAGCAGCCAACATAATTTTGGCATTTTTCATTCCAGTCTCTTTCATTAGAGGAAATAATTACATGCCCTTGGTTTTTCAGTCTCCCATTGGATGTGCTTATGGGCAGTTACAATGGCCTATCTTTGCCTTTGCAGGCAGAAGATAAACTTATATTTCCTATCCTCACAAGTTCTCCATTCCCCAAGTGTCCTTGCAGCACTTCACAGCTCTCCCCATGGGAGGCCACCATCTTCTACTCACCCTTATGTTCTTTCATGGAATCCGTATTTCCTAGATGGCACCACATCAGAGTGGTAATAAAAACAACCACCAAAAAAAAAAAAAAAGAAAAAAAGAAAAAAGCTTTTACATTCTTTCATAGCAAGAAGTGATCAGTCATACAGGTCTGCCACTCTTAGGTGGAGATGTGAATCTCTGGTGTTTCTCTAGTGCGCGTTCTCCTGCATTTTACTGTCTTGGATTCAGCAGGTAAACTACCCACCAACTGTGATCTGTTTCTCCCCTCAGCTGATAGCTCTTCTCTACTCACAGGAAGGAGGCCCTGCTTTCCAGCATCCACAGGCTAGCTGGGTTACGATGATGAGAGCTGAGAAACCTATGTGGTTTGCCCACTGTCTCTTCCAGACACTTCTCAGATCAGCTGAAGACCAGCCATGGTAAGTCCCAGTCAAAAAAAAAAAAATAGATGTAGCAATATATTGAGGGTACATGTAATGATACCCTTAAATTACTTAGTTCAGCTGTGTCCCCAACTTGAAAGCCATAATTTAATTGACAGACTTTATTTTTGCAAGTAAACAAACACAGTACCCGCTATTTCCAGTCATAGTCTGGCCTCCGTAGCTCTTATGACAAAGCATATTTGGGAGCCAAAACAAACAAACAGGATGATTCATTTCTCCCGCAGCTTAGCAGATGGATGAATCCTCTATAACTAAGGCAAAACAGGACTTCTAAGGCTTTAAATGAATAGTACCACTCAAGTTCTGTGAGACAGGAATGCTGGTAATGCCTCATTGTCCACAAAGAAATTAAGACTTGCATTTCTATGAAATTTAAGTACATTTAAGTGGAATTCCTGTGGCACTATTCAACAGATGAGCAACCAGTAAAAACAGTGTGAGAAAGAGAGGGCCTTCACTTCTTGTCAGGACTGAGGTCAACTTTTTCAACACATTACAAGGGAGTTTGCTGTTTACATCTGAAGTTGTCATCAGGTTCTGAGACAATTTAGACTGGTGCAAAAACCTAGAACTGGAGGGAGGGACAGACAACTGTGAGGGCCAAACTACAATTTGCAGTTAAAGGTTCAGTAATGATGAACTTCCCAAGTTCTACAAAGTGAACTTGGATCTATGTGAGTGTTTAAAAGTTTCTTTGTTATTATTAGGACAATATGTCCTTCTTGAAAACGTACTAGAGCTATATTTCATCTACTTTATTAAGGTCTTTACATCATGTATACTAGCTAATGTATAGACTGATATAGACTAGAATTTCCAATGGAGCGAACACACTAAAGCAGACTAATGAGTTATATGTGTTTTTACTGCTTTTTTCTTATTGACAGCCTGTGTTTGCCCACTGGCAGCATTTCATTTGTACATAACAATATTTTTTTCTGGTCTGCTGCTGTTGCCCAGCAGTGCCTACTAGGAGCAGGCAGGCACTGGCTGCAGCGGGAGCTGAGCTGGCTGAGTGCTGTGGAAGGGCTGGCAGCCCCCTTATTTATGCTTCAGAGTCCCCAGCTCCCACGCAGTCACACAGCAGACTTCCTTTTAGTCCCAGGGAGGCTCTGTGTACTTCAGCCACACACACACAACAGCTCTTTCTTTTCTTCCTGTAATAGATGTGGCACTTCATGACCACATGGTTCATAAGCCACAAATGTTTTTCCAAGGCATCAACCACCTTCATAACTCTATATCTGCCTCTTACACTATTTAGTGTGAGCCTGTGACCTTGCTCTTCACAGAGCACTGCCAACATTAAAGAAATTTCCTAAAAGGGTGTCTCTAGCCTTAAGTTTGTTTCTTTTTATAACCTCTCTGATAACTTGAAATTCAGTGGTCCACAACAATCATTCCTGTAATCCACGATGGATTCATCACACTTGGTCTTAAACTGGTAGAAAAAGACAGGCACCTTTAGAGGGAAACTCACCCCATGTATTTTAGGCACTCGAGATAGCTGTTTCTCCACTGCTTGGAGGGGAAGCATTAACAGCTAGCTTGGACCTTTCAGCTGGTTGAAGACTTGATGAAAGGCACCCCACCCTAGGCTATCTTTAGCACCTCCAGGGTTATCAGTGGACAGAGACTTCTCAGCTCCAAAACATAAGACCTATTCCTTACTTTGTTTTGCTTTTCTGGGGCTCTTGCTTGCAGATTGAGTCAGAATTATCATCAAGCAATTCATACAATCTCATACTTAGAGCACTGTTCCTGGCAATGGTAATTCCCATGTTTCTTGTCCTCCTGCATGCACACCTTCCCTCCCCAGCTACTAGAATAAAAAGAATGTAACCTTTTAATCTCGATCTGCCAAGATCAGCTCTGGGCGCAGATCCAATTCTTATTTCCATTTGTTCTCACTTTTTTTCTTGGGTGGCAGGAGGTGTGTGGGGAGGAACCAGCAGATCTAATTACTTGGTGTTTTCCAAATCACATGTTTACTTTTTTGTTTAGATGCTACTCTGGTCAAACATTAACTATGCTGCCTATTTAGAAGGACAGCTGACATTAAGATCACATATGCTGAGTAAAACAAAAAAATAATTGTTAACTGAACTCATGTTTCCCGAAGAGAACTACTTCTGCAGGAGCAGCCTCTGTGCTGAATGCTAACTCACGTCAAGACCATGGACACCAGTCTCTTCCGTTCTGTAGGTGTTCCTTTGAAATTGTTGCAGATAGGTGAGCTCTCTGGATGGCAAATGCTACAAACCCACACAGTCCCAGGAACGAGGTGGCCTTGTCCTCCTTACATCATTAATTTTTCTGAAGAGAAACATTGTGGTGCAGAACCCTGAGTCCTTGATGTGAAGTTGTGTTTCCTGATACTGTATTTCTTTTCAGGTCCAATTATAAATGGCTACAAGAAAGTCCTCGGTCTCAATTTCTCTTTAGATTCAGGACTTTTTCTCCTCAAAGTACATTGAACTTCCTGAGATGGACCTACGAAAGTGCAGTGACAACTGGAGTACTCTAATTTTGGCTGAAGAAAGGAGCAGAAAAAAATTTTGTATTTGGGAAGCTGAACAAGATAGATCTCCCCACCCAAGGAGCACATGCTAAATTCACATTCCCACAGTAACAATATGTGTTAACCTACAGTTCCAGAAGTCTCCCCCACAGAAGTCAGTGGGTGAACAAAATACTTCAACAGCGGGTAGGCAGAGTAACATCATCCAATATCACCTGCCCAGAGTGAGTCCAAATATTTGGGGGACTGCAGAGCAAGGACAGCCATGAACATGGTGGAAGCTTGGCCCAACAGAATTTGGTCCCCCTTTAGTGTGACAAGGCACAGCTGCAGGGCAAGAGCAGAAGAGCAGAGCTGGAGGACAGAGCTCATCCCACTGCCCCACAGAGTGCGGTTCACTGTGTGTCCAGCGGACAAGCCCCTCTGCAGCAGAGCACTGGAAAAACCACACCTCCCCAGGAAAAAGGTGACACCCCCAAAGAGCCATCTCACATCTTCCTTCCCACCCAACTCACACACCAGCACTTTGTTTTGGGTTTTATTTTTTTCCATTTTTCACATAACGTTTTCAAAACCAATATAGACCATGTTACCTTTGTTTATAGCAACACAAACCAATGTAAAATATTTGTATTATGTAGGTCACTTGTGCAGGTCTACCTGAAAAACATTTACACTATGTAGTTCACTTGAACAAGCCTACCTATGATGAAATCCTTCAGAATATTACTGATACCAGTAGTCAGAGAAGCAAATATCACTTAATACAAGATAAGCCTTTCTTTCTTTACGCTCCCCTTGTATTCAAGATGCCACTGAGTATGTAACATCAGTTCTCTGCATGCCTAATTTTTATCTCACATTCACATTTCTTTATCCTTCTTTTTATCTCGCATTCACATTTCTTTATCCTTCTCTAGTCTGGAGGAGGATCTGAGGTATTTAACTTTCTTATGGCACGGATAGTCCATATATCAAAAGTTCTAGTGCTTTTCCAGTACTTAGTGAAATCTAACCCTGCACTTACAGCCAGATGTGTTATTACACTGCTCTTGGAGGATACAGATGGATAGGAAGAACAAATCACATTTTGAAAGGTTACACTTACTGGCAAATCTGATTTTTCTCTATCTACAGACTAGCAATTGCCTGATAAAAATGAACATTTCTGATGTACCTAAAACATTTCTCATGTTCCTTCCAGCAATGGTCAGTTCATCCAGAGTTTTCTTCCTTCAGAGAACAGATAACTAAGTGGATTGACCGTTTTTCACACTTGCAGCCACCTTTTTCCCATCTGCCCATAAAATATATGTATTCTTTATCATCATCTTTAACATCCTGCACTTGGAAACAGTAAGTCCTGTGATCCTCTTTGGTTGCCATTGACTCATACTGCGTCAGAAATCTAACCTTTGTGCCTGTATCTTCACAGCAAACATTTAGAATATTTAAAAGGAGATTTTTACTTAAATCTCATAAAACGTGAAGGATCTTGCTAACAGACTGAAGGATTTCTTAATTCAAGCCACATCCTAATCTTTAAAATCCTTTCAAATACTTACTGGCCGAAAGTCAGAATGAGCTATAAGTTGTGGTGGAAAGGAATTAGTTTATGGCTTCTCGCAGATGGATGTGACACATTCATTTTCCTAGTTTGTGGGACCACATGCAGTCCTGACATTCTTGCTTTACAATTTGTTTCTTTGGAGCCAACATTTTTCCTGATTATTTTTCCTATGGAGTTTGAAAAGGCTCTGGGCTGATTTACCCAAACAAAAAGCTTTATCTTCAGTGTCTGTGAGAGGAGTCAGTTACGAGTCTGTAACCATCTAGACCTTAAGGCTGGATCTCTTCCTCTCCCACAGAGATGAAGATAATACACATTATCTGTGATATATACACGTTATATATAGCTGTCGGCTATCCTAAGTGTTATCGCTTGGAAGGGGAAGTAAGCAAGTAATTCTACTCATTCTGATCCTCAAAGTACAACATGGTCGTTACTGATTACAACTGATTATTACAATTACAACTGATTATTGCTCCCTTCTGATTTTTGTCAGGACTGGAATCCAGTTAGATTAACCTAGTGGGCATCATTTTGCATCATGAGTAATCAGTTTGCGTGCTTCAGTTCAAAGGACACAAGGTTCCTGAAGCTGCATCAGCTTTAGACTGGTGCAGACTCATTATTTATGGGAATTTATGCCAGACTTTAATACTCATATCAGAGAGGAGAATTAAGCCCATCATGAAAAGGTTAGAGGCACAGAGGAGTAAGACTGTACATTATTACTAGTAATCTGTCCGACGACTTCCAGGAATAAAATGTCAAATTGTCAAATAGTTCAATGACTGTCAAACCACTAAAGCATCCCTCCAAATTATTTTCTTCCAAAGCTAACATATTACAGCTGCCTGTGAATCTCTAGCTATGAGATACTGGTAGATAAATCAGAACTGAATTCCTCAGTGTACAATTATCTATTATGCTCATGTAGTTATTTGGAGGGGGGAGGAGGGAGGGGGCAATATTCTGAGAGACAGTCCGTGTAAGCAAAGAGTAATCCAAATGGTGAAAAAAATCTGGATTTCCTGTGGAAAAGTTTGTAGATACACAGTTGCCATGAAAACTGTATTTGGCTCTGAGAAAAGGAAAAAAAATGGCTTTTTTTTAGACTGAAGTAAAATAAAATTAGTTTAGATCCATAAGAAAAATGCGTTTTCACTCTGGTGCAGAATAGACACAGAATCATCTGGTTGGAAGAGACCTTTAAGATACTTGAGTCCAACCATTCACCCTGCACTGCCAGGGTCCCTAAACCATGTCCCTCAACACCACATCCACACGGCTTTTAAACACCTCTAGGGATGGGGACTCCACCACCTCCCTGGGCAACTTGTTCCAATGCTTCACAACCCTTTCTGTAAAAAAATTCTTCCTAATATCCAACCTAAATCCCCCTTGGCACAACTTAAGGTCATTTCCTCTCATTCTGTCACTTCTCACATGGGAGAAAAATCCAACCCCCACCTCTCTACAACCTCCTTTCAGGTAGTTGTAGAGAGCAATAAGGTCTTCCCTGAGCCTCGTTTTCTCCACTCTAGTGGAGAAGCCCAGTACCTTCAGCCACTGCTCCTAAGACTTGTGCTCTAGACCCTTCATCAGCTTTGTTGCCCTTCTCTGAACACGCTCCAGCACCTCAACGTCCTTCTTGAAGTCAGGAGCCCAAAACTGGACACAGTACTCAAGGTGTGGCCTCACCAGGGCCAAGTACAGGGGGACAATCACTTCCCTGCTCCTGCTGGCCACGCTATTTCTGATACAAGCCAGGATGTTGTTGGCCTTCTTGGCCACCTGCTGGTGGCCAAGATTCAGCCAGCTGTTGACCAGCACCCCCAGGTCCTTTTCCGCTGAGCAGTTTTCCAGCCACTCCTCCCCAAGCCTGTAACGTTGCAGCGGGTTGGTGTGGTCCAAGTGCAGGACCCGGCACTTGGTCTTGTTGAACCTCATACCATTGGCCTCAGCCCATCGATCCAGCCTGTCCAGATCCCTCTGTAGAGCCTCCTGACCTTCAGGCAGATCAACTCACCCACCCAGCTTAGTGTCATCTGCGAACTTACTGAGGGTGCACTCGATTCCCTCATCCAGATCATTGATAAAGATGTTGAAGAAGACAGGCCCTGATACCAAGCCCTGGTATTGTGACCAGATGCCAACTAGATTTAACACCATCCACCACCACTCTCTGGGCCCAGCCATCCAGCCAGTTTTTTATTCAGTGAAGAGTACATTCATCCAAGCCGTGAGCAGACAGTTTCTGCAGCAGAATGCTGTGAGAAACAGTGTCAGAGGCCTTACTAAGGTCCAGTCCTTCTGTAGCAAGCTTTCTTAGCTTCTAGTTTTAGACTTTAGGGATTTTATTTTCCTTTTTTTTTTTTAAACAATGAGACTACTGGAATTAAAAAGGGCAAGTTTGCCTCCCTTCCCCTACCCTTCCCATATCCAGGGCATGTCCCTGGTATTCTCTGTTCTAAAATGCTACAGATTGCACCCTAGCTGCAAAATAATAGAAGTAGGTTTCCAGAGGACGTTTTTCTGGCATCTAGGTAGCGTAAAAATGCAAACTTGTATTTGTAACTTCATCAGATCGTAGAAGACTTGAAGGAGATGAAAACAGTCAATATATATATATCCATTTGCTAGAAAAGCAGTATGTCTTGTCTGAAATGTCTCTGTGTCTCACGGGAAAGAGAGATAGCCAGGGTGATTTCCTGTTCTGTTGGTAGTTGGTGAATAAAGCAGATTTTAAACCTTTGCTATTGTGTATCCTTTATCAGCTCTCCGCTTCCAGCACTGGTGTGTGTATATTCCCACCACAATCACGCAGGCCAATGCAACGGGAATCACTGCAATGTACCAGGACAAGCCGACAGCTGGAAAAGTAAAGAAATGAAATATAAAAAAAAAACAAACAAAAAACCAAACACTCCCAGGAAAATAGTTCACTAAGTTCAAGGAGGAGGAGAAGAAACCACAATAAAAAGGATGCCTGCAAGTTAACCTTCCAGCAGGGTCGATCACCTGTGAGAGGAAGAGGCCTATTGATTGAGCACTCTGGGAAATGCATTTATAAGAT
>NW_010391067.1:0-5289 GCF_000710305.1 Buceros rhinoceros silvestris | reverse complement strand
CGGAAGAAGAATTGGAAAACAATAGAGGGTGAGAAGTTGAAGTTCAATCCTTTTGCACACACATGACTCTTCTCAGCCCCTGCTCAGAGTAACTATGTGCTTTCTATCTTAATCTGGTGAAAGCAGAGACACTCCAAGCAGGAAATAAAAAGCACCACGTGGAGAAGGAGTCCGCTCTCAAGCTCTGTGAATATTTTTTTTCACACAGAGATGCTTATAAATTGCCAATGATCAAGCCAAGAATCTGAGCTTTTTCTGAAAATATAGCTGATTTCCAAGACCAGTATCTGTCCAGACCATTTTGGATCATTGGTTCATTGATTGCTTCCTCTGTAGTAATACCTGTGTAGCTCATGGACGACAAGGGCAGCACATCATCTAGCGAATGAGTACAAATCCCTCATCATAGGCTGCTGGAGTGAGTCATGAGTTATAACTCATAATGAAGACTGCAAATGTTCATGTGCCTTTCTAAGGCCGCATGAGCAAGCTTTGGTGATTCATCAACATCACGCAAAGAAACAATTAGTATTGCTTCACGCTGTTTTTACGGCTTGTTCTTGGCCAATGGTCTATCACACTGCAACATTAATTGCACTGAGTTTAGAGCTTCCTTTCCCATCACCAGGAGCCAAAATAACAACACCTGACATAATTAATTTACACTTCTTATTTTGGATACAGTCTGTGCATAAGGAGGAACACGCTGGTCTTTATTCTGCTAATGTGGGGGTTTTTTTTCCTCCCTACTTTTTGAGAAACTGGAGGGGGTCTGGCCCTGCTGCACCCAATAGGAGTTTGCCAGTAGTCTTACTGTAGACATCATTTCACAAAGCGTATCTAAATTGGAGCTCTACCCAATGAACAAACATACCAGCACAGATCCGTATCCCTGCAGAAAATGTCAGTGACTGACCCACAGAAAGTGTATTTTGTGAACAAGCTATTCCAAGAGGTGAAAGAGACAACCAGTTTTTCCCCAGGCAATAATTTATCCCAGTGCTAACTCTGAGAGTATAAAAGGCTTGGGTGACAATTCAGCATTAGAAGAATGACAACAATTATCCCAGATAAGCAGTCAAACTAATTACCTTCCTGCTTGACCCTTGTTGGCAGTACTTGGTAGCCGTATGTGTTCTGAGCCAGACACGTAAAGTCTGTGTAAAAATCCACTTCTTCAACAGAATCAAAAATTAGTGGCACTTCAATGAAGTTTTCACCATTTTCTGTAATTTCTCTGGAAGGAAAATAAAAATTTAATATTAAATCCTTTTATAAGCTGGCTTTTCTCTGTTTGTGTATTCATTGTAATAGCACATTGCAAGAAAATGCATTGGATATTTGCTCATTTCTGAACTAGCCCCTCAGCATTAGAAGACACCTGCATCTTCCAGACCAGTTGGCCAACTATTTGATTCTCATCAGTCAGTACCCATCCTGCACTTGTTGAACCTTCCAGGAAAAAAAAATATATGGATTTGTCTTGCAAAAACAAAGAAAAAGGAAGGAAGGCAGACAAGCAGAATTCTGTATCTCTCTACACAGTGCTGGAAGGATTCCTTCTCTCTGACCATCTATTAATTTCTGAGATTAATTAAAAGGACATAGGGAGAATGTAACCCTGCAAATGCTCACTCAGCAAACTAAGACATCATTCCTGTCTATCATACGCCCAAAGCCAAGAGCTCAATACAAGAAACTGCCCAGGAAATTTCCAGCTTCCTTCAATGTGATTGTTTCATCAGTCCAACTATTTAAAAGTGGTTTTCTAGCTGCAGTCACACTGTCTGTTGGTATCTTTTGGTCCTTGCTGGAGAAGTTGTCCAGCTGCTCTTCAACAATCTGATTGCCAGTCTGCTAGGTGCTGCTGCAATGGAGTTCCCTGTGTTCCCCTTCCCGGACTGTGCCTCAGGCAGACAGCAAAACAGTGCTGGGTGCTTTGACGGAGATTTCTGTGGCAAATTTGTTTTCCCAGTGGCATTTGACAGCAGGACTGGGGTGTCTCACACACCATGGGCTTTGCATGAGCCCTAGCTGGCATGGTCCCTGCCCTTCTGCAATTGTATTATAATATGTAACAGTAATAATTATAGTAATAAAAACAATTTTTAAAGTCCAAGTAAGAAAGTCCATGTGCTGCTCTATTCTGAAGCCTGCAGAGACTGCAGCCACAGTACATTTTATGGCTCCTGACCACAGGTTTAATGCAATGTCACTTACCCATGTCACTTAACCAGGTAAACAACATTTTAACTAAATGGTTTCAGCCATGCTGTGGAGACTGTGAACACACATAAGAGCTAGGGCATACAGCTCAGTTACCACTTCACCTCTGGCAATGAACTAAACATGGCCAGGTTGTTATCTGGAACTGATGGCCACAAATGGCCTAAAACAGCTCACATCCATAAACGTTAAACAGTCTTTCTGCTCAAAGTAGGGATGCCACATGCCCAAATTTTGTTGGGAATACTCCCTGCCCCATGCTAAATCCTAATCAGCAGCTTCTGGGGAAAGTGCTACCTGGTGAGTGACCAGTATAACCATTAACAGCAGAGGCAATGACATCCCAGAGCCCAGGAAACTTCCTGGCTCTGTCCACCAATACAGGTAGACCCACCCTGACCCAGGTGAGGGTGATGGTCTTTGTGGGCACTCTCAGCTTTATCAAATAAGAGATAAAATGCACCAACTTGGATCTCAATGAAGAGATTTCAGACCATAGATTTATCTCACATTTGCAAAGCAGCAGAAACATTCCTGAATGTGGGGAGTTAGTGCTGCTCAGGTGACATGTCACAGGTACGGAAAGCAGATCTTTCCCCTCCTTTCCTAGAGGGAAAGGCCTCGAGGCATGCAGCCGTGAGATAGCTGAGCAAAGTCTCCACAAGACTGGGAAACACAATGGATCAGGGCAAGAGGATGTGGGACATCCTGCTTCTCCCTCCCACCAGCACCTCCCCTCCAGTGTTTCCCTGGCACCAGCCCTAGCACTCACTGGGCGTCTGTGAGTCAGTTTAACTCACTCATGTGGAAAAGAACAAGCCTAAAGAGAAAAACAATGGCATGATGTTGCTGTTTGGCTGGCAAGGGGAGAGATAAGAGAAGCACCAGGAAGTATCAAGTCCCATTGCTCTCCACTGCAATCAGCTCCTACATCAGCTCAGCTGCCCAGAAAACGTGCTTCAAGTTTAAGTCTTGAAGTTAACTCATTTGCAGTATACCATGAATAAGCAAATGGAGATAAGGAATTGACTTCACCCTCCTTGGGTTGGGCTGGGGTTTTGTTTTGTTCTGTTTTGTTTTGTTTTTGCTTGTCTGCCTGTTTTCACTTCAGATCTGTCCATATCCCATTTCATTACCTGACATTCAGCTACACTGAGAGCCCCCACCAAAACACCACTGCAGGTTAAAACAAGCTCGAAGAAACACTTTCAGCCAGACTTACTGTCGTTCTCCCTCTGTAATTCTGCTTTGCTTGTAAACCACATCGACAGTGGTGTCATTTGCCAGCCATTCCACATCGGTATGGACGTGGCTGCTCAGGCCAACAAACACTTTGCACGGGAGAGTCATCTTGGAGCCTGTTTGTGGTAGAAAGATTTAAAAAAAACCTATTTGGATATTTATGAAGAACTACACTTTCTCTTGGTGAAAACAAACATCTCCGGTGGGAGATCAAGCTCCCACACACGCCAAGCACCACTACATTCAAAACTGATGTTAAGCCCCAGATGGCTTTTCATCCCCTGCTACTCGGCAACAAGACCCTGCGGTTTGGCAGTCCTTCCCGCTGCTAACCAAATTATTTCGCCATTGCAACAGTTAGCAACTCTTGCACTCGACATATTCCTCAGAAGGCAAAGCTGTGCTCCTGTGGCCTTGCTCCTTCTGACACACTGCACCCCAAAGGGCACGGCGTGATTTACTGCTCTGGAGCAACGGCATTAATCAGCAGTGTAGCTTCAATCAGAGATGCTGTGGGCAAGGGAATTCAGCTCAAGGTGGGACCTCCAAAGATAGAGTGATTGTGCAAAAAATTCAGACATTTTGTTCTAATTATTGTACCTTAGAGCTAAGGATAAAGAGCCTTCAGATTGGTGTGTATCTAACACAGGGCTCAATAATGCATACAATTTTATTATTATATCTGTGTAGATGGTGATAAAAGAGATATAAAACACTCCACAGAGCTAGTTAGGTAAAAAAAAAAAAAAGGCTTGTTAGTCCTACACTGATGGAAAGAAAACTGGTAGGGAAAACTAAGACATCGCAGGACATAGCTAAAAAAACTTAGTGTAACATATTCCTGGCATTTTCTGAGAAGAGGAAATGCAACAGAAATTTGCCATTCATAATATAATCTTCAAAGAAAAATTAAGATCCTGTCCAAGTGCTTTCTAACAACAACTGTCTATTTCAAACAGTAAAAAGCAATGCAAAAACACCTCCTCCCAAAAGAGATGGATGGCTGATTCAAAGCCAGCAGATAACCTAGACCAATCTGAGGCAATGTTGAAAACGAGTTGTTCTTAGTGAAGGGGGACTCTGAGCTGCTGATCTAAAGCATGCTGGTTTTGCTTTGTTAGTGGCTAAAATCTACAGCATTTCTACAGCTTCTCCTATGTGGAAGACAGCATCTGGTTGTGGACAATAAGACACAAAAACTACTCCAGCACTTACACTCAGCTAATACAATCAAGATCAAAAAAAATACAACAATTTATGCCAACAAATCACACCATAAGGTGACCTGCTCTAATTTTTGCTTGATTAGATGCTTCCAGAAATAATGTTTACTATTGGCCTTACCGAGAGCAGCTGATGTTGTCTTTTGTGTTGGATACACAATTATTGGGGTAATTCGCTTTTCTTTTTCTGGAGAAAGAGAAGGGAGAGTCAGTGCTAGCACGCTTTGGTTCACCTCCCAGGAAAGCCTTTGGTTGTCAAACCCACTGGCAAAGGGAGACATGCCCGTTGCAAGCCCAGCGAGCTGTTTGTGGAGATCCCATAGGATCACGCCCACAACTTGATCCTGAAAGCTGCACCACGAGGAATGTTTGGCAGGTGAGTGAGCGCCTTGTGGAAGCAACAGTAACACTAGGCACTAAGCACGGTCCTTTTTACGAGCAGTGAGTGCGAGATCTTTGCACACCCGTTTCATACTTGCAAAAATAAAAAAGCCACGGGCTTAAGCAAGAGAACGGATGCGTGACCGAAAAACGACGCCTTCATCGCTCCCACACCAGCGAGCCGTTCATCTCTCAAGAGCCACCTCAGCCAGCGGGT
>NW_010391066.1:93242-105833 GCF_000710305.1 Buceros rhinoceros silvestris | reverse complement strand
GGTTCCTCCATGTTGAACCCAGGACACTTTTGTAACACTTTGTACAGCAGGGAAGTTTTTTAAAAAAAAGAGAGGAAAAACGTGAGAAACCCAGCTGTAACTTCTGTGGAGCATTAATTGGGTAGCCAGCAAAGCATCAGTTTAGTACTGAAGGTCTGTTGACTCACAGTAAACATTGCATTGTACAGGAAAAAAGGACACCAGAGGGAGTCTGAGCCATTAGGCAATTTTGGTTTATGGTGACAGGAAAAAGCCTTTTTTTCCTAGAAGCTCCAGTCAGAGTTAAGAATGAATCTTTTTAGGTCATTAGTAGCTTGTTTTTAATGAGGTTGCCGTGATTTAACACGTGCGTTTCCGTGCTGCATCCCTAAAAATCCTGTCTTGCTTGTTCTTTCAGACATTATAAATAATTACTTAGAGTGAGATTTTTCTTCTTAATTTGCTGCTGTGTATCGTGCTTAAAATCTTTTAGAAAGATTCTGTGTTTAAAGTGCAGCCCTACGTAGAGGGGAGAGAAGGGGGAAAACTGGTAAGGAGTGAGTATGTCTGAATGAATTGTGCTGGGTCAGAGTGCTGTTTTCCTGTCTGATTCTGTACAATGCTCCCTTCATTGCTGCAGCCTTCACATCTCTGCTAAAAGACTTTTTAAGGGTTTGTGGCCCACTGAACCTGCTCAGCCAGGCAATGCAATGAAGCAAACAGCGACAGAGATGAAGTTGTGAAGTCTGATGGTTGTGATATCTGTTGGTTGTGAAGTCTGACGTCAGCCTTGGTGATTACAATTACTTTTTGTGATTTGTTTTGTCCTGTCTCTTCAGAGTGTTGAGAAATGTGCTGTTTCCAGCATATTTTTTCTTAAACACAAGCTGAAAGGGGGTTATCTACAGTGTGTTTCCTTAATGTGTCAGAAGGAGGTATTGCTGTCTTCCCTTCTTCCCAAGTGAGATCTGGGTCCTGCTGGCCCATCTGGTTCTAACCAACTCTTCTTGAGCAAAGGTTATTAGGGAAAATGTGGCAAGGCTGCTCTGGCGTTAAAGAGAATCATTAAACTTGCTTTTCAATAAGTCCTAATAAAACATGGGAGGATTTTCTTGATCTTGTGTGTTGCTTGTAAATTCTCCCCCTTTCCCTGTACTTTCTTCAATCTGTTGGTGTTTCTTTTGTTTGGTTTTTGGGTTTTTGTTTGGTTTGGGATTGACTGCTGTGTTTCCTTGCAATACATATCATTGAATAATGATAATCCCAGAGTAGTATGGAGAATCCTGCCTGGTGTTGCATTCATGGTAGTTAAATACGTAATAAGGAAAATAATTTTTTAGCACCTGGTAAAAGTAGAGAAGACAAAGCAAAATAGAAGGAATGTGTTCACAGATCAAGGTAAACATACATACAATGAAGTTTACTCTGAACTCTGCAGGGATGGATTAGCAATGAAACGGCTTCAGCAACATATGGTGAAAGCACACTAGAGATGCAGTGCTTGATAAAATGCCTGGGAGTCTTAAAGCAAGATTTTATTAGCTCTCTGTTGGGCCGTCCTTGTTCTCTTCGGGCTATCCATATCCCTTTTGCTGTTGGTTGGGCATATGGAATCAAGACCAGCGCAAGAAATTACCAAGGCAATTCAATCACAATGCTGTTCTTATAAAGATGATAAACTTGTGTGGCTCTTGACTCAGAAATTTGTTACGTAAATTGCTACAGAAACAGGTCTCTTCTGTTAGACATTGGCAAAGCTCTATTTTTCTGCTGCTTGCTAAGAGCTAGTTTGCTCTGATGTTTATGTGAGCAAGATGGAGTGTGCTGGCCTACGAAACATGTATGACTGGCTAGAACACTCATGTATTAAAAAAGAAAAATTATTCACTAGGATACACACATTAGTGATTATGCTCCGTGTCACCATTCCCTGTCTCTGGCAGCTTAGGGTTTCCTTCATCTGCATGTTACTTTGTTGGTTTATATGTAATATACTCATCTGAGCCTGAAAAACAGTTTTCTGTTGTTATTCCGACAATTTATACTGAAGAGCTTCCAGTTTGGATTATAGAAGTGTCTGTGATTGGTAACTGCAGCTGCTCTAAAATGGAGCTGCCTTCTCGGGCAGTACTGGCTCCTCCATGGAATCTTCGGTGCCAGACCATCACAGCCTGGTTTAACTCCCTCGTTTGCAATAAGTCTTCTAGGTTTTGTAAACCTTCATGGTGCCTGATGAAGCTGCCTGTATTCAAGCTCTGACAAGTTGTTAGCAGGACCTAAGTGCTGGGCTACTTCTTCTACTTTAGTGGTGTTTGTAGGTAACATTAAGAACCTCATTTTGTTAGTGGAGGAGGAAGGCAGGCCATCTGAGAAGGATTCAAACCCAAGTCAGCTTACTGGATTTTAACACAGAGCCTTTTATGTGGAGACATGCAGTATAAGCTCTTCCTTGTGCATTGTCACACCTGTGTCCAGGAGCAGTCTTCCTAAATTTAGCCTTCCTGAGTAAAAATTCTCTGTATAAAAAAAAAAAATTCCCCTTATTTTTGGTTTTTGACCTCTGTTGAGTACTTCGTAGCTGCCCTTAGTAAAATTTGCAAAGTCTGCCATAAAGTTATACCTCAAGACCATAATATTTCTGTGGTAGGCATCTGCCTCCAGTTAGGTTCCAGCTGAACTTTGCTGCCTCTGTGCGTAGATCTAGCTGATTCTAGGAGCTGGACAGACCACTTTGCGCTGGGTCTTGTGGAGAATGAGGACTTGTGGACTTGTACTGGGGCTGGTACTTTGGGGTGGGTAACTTGGATTGCTTGCTCCTGACAGGGAAAACTGGCACTGACTTGGCCAGGTCCCGCCCGGACCCACCGGTGGGCCTTGCCCAGCCTCGTCATTGCACAGCGCAGTGCCTGGGGAGGAGTGAACCCAGCCTACCTTGTAATGAGGCTGGTGACCTGTGGACTTGAATGTCTAGAGCTTACTGCTCACTGTGTCCTTCGGTGGAAGAACAAACTAGCAGATGCTCATTTTCTCATTGTGAATGAAATGAAGCACTGCGCATGTGCTGTCAAACTAGGTACCTTTTCTGCACAAGGTGAAGGCAGTGAGTAATATGCTACTTCACCTTTGAGAAGAGCTGGCGAAAACATGCACAGCTGCTACAGGTGTCCGCAGGTGTGCTTCTGCAGGCATTCTTGGGTTTAAGCAGACTTGAGCTGTCTTTAGCTGTTAGTTACTGCCTGTATCAACTGGAAAGGTGGTTTAGGAGAAATCTGTCTGTCTTGGCGGTGGATCGACCTGAGAGCATTTGTGGAGTCCATTATGGTGGCTTGGTGGAGGGAGTGATTACTCATAGGAATGAAAGTGGGAGGCTGTCCCGTCTCACGTTGTGTTCTGAGAACATGTCTGAATATGTCCTTAACCAGCATAACTCCAGAAGCACTTTGAAGACTCCTTTGCTGTAGGATTAAGGGTCTTCCCTTACATCTCTTAAAAAAAAAAAAAAAATTCTAAGGCAAGCTTGGAGCTCTTTTGAGCATAACTACTTTATAGCTCTCTCTCCTCCTGTGAGCCTTACTCGTGTGAAGGAAAGCACCTTATCCTAGAACTGTGGAAAGATGCCAAGCACAATGGTCTTTGTCAGTGTGAAGCTCTTGAGATTAAATAATTCATTGCTCTCTTGCTGTGTGCTGGGAGTGTTACAACATGGATGAACAAATGTAGCTAATAGGGAATAGCGGAGAAAAAATATCGTGACCTTACGCTTGCTTGAGCTGTATGGTAGGTTTCTGGGAGAAATCCAGTGAAAATAGACATGGCCAACGTGTGTTCAAATCCTCTTAAAGGAGACAAGTTCTGTAGTGTGTTTAGGTGTGTCTCATAGGAAATGCTTCTCATCTTTTTCCCTTGGTATGTGGTTGAAGCTGTCTTGCCTCAATGTGATGCTTAACATTCACAGGAAAGATGCATGTGATAGAGTTAAATATTTAAAGAAAGATAGGTGTCCTTTTTGATAGCTATATATAGTGAGTAGCTGTTCCAAGTTTCTTGTTACTCCATTTTAATAGACTTATCAAATATTTATACTCTGCATTTCTGTCTGGAAGCTGGTGGGGGTGTGCATGTGTTTCTCATTTACCACCTTTATCTCAAAGCGCTGGGATTTAGCTAACTAATGTTTACAGAGCAAGTAGCGTAGCCGTTTTGGGGCTTTGATGGTAGTTTGCAGTAGACCTTGCATGTTAGAACCAGTGTGGCATTCAGGTGGGGAATGGAAGAGAGGAATGGTTTAGGAGATGGTTATAACAGTAGATTTGTTTTGTTCTGCATGACTTAGCAATTTTTCTTGAAGCTGGAATTAAAAGGGGACAGTAATTTTGGTGAATTAGAGGTCAGTGTGCAAGCACAGTACTGAATATTGCTTGAGAGGAAATGTGTGCTTTCCCTAACTGTCACGTTAAAGGAATCGTGTGCACCCAGAAGCTGTTCTTACAATGTGGGGTTTGGTTTTTTTTTTTAATATTACAAGAACTCAGCAGTTGGTTGCTCAAGGCATGTAAAAGATTGTGGGAATATTCCAACTGAAGCACTATAAAAATAAAATTGCAGGACTAAATCGTGCTGTTATGTGTAGGGGCAGGCAGAGGGTCTGTAAGCTTAACCGAACTGTTTGTAGTTTGGTGGTTTGGTATATGTAATCATGCCAGTTTGGTAGGTTTTGTTGATGTTATCTGAGTATATAAGCATAAACGCACTCGGGTTTCTCTTCCTCATCAGTGACTTTTTTAGAAGATGACAGTCTGTTACAATGCAGCATTTTAATAGTCTGTTACAATTGCGGAGAATGCTGGTTGTTTAGTAAAGGAGGAGTTGACAAAGTACAGTGAATCATTTAAGAGCCAGTGAATTCTTTTTCCTCTAGAAATTTTCCTACGTTGGCAAACGTCGAAAGGAAGAAGGCGATGCAGATGGAGAGGGAGGAAAGGGGAGAAGTGCTGACAACACAACAGTTTGGGTAAGCTTTTTGAAACAAGCTTGTTACTTTCCTCCTCATGAGTTCAGAAGTACTCTCTCTTACTGTGGTCTCCCAGCACTTACTGCTTCCACTGTACACACAATATAGCTGCCCTTTGACAGAGGACAGGTCATTTGACCAACTGCAGATGTAATGTTCTTCTGTTTACACTACTTCGTGGTCCACTTCAGTTAAATTAAGCAATAATGGTGTTAGAAGTCTGATGTTCTTGCTGAATTCTGCACTCTGGCTTGTTTGGGAAAACCACATTCTAGTGGCCATTCATTAGATCAGCATAACCTTGGTCTCCGAAAACAAAATAATGGGGGCGGGGGAAGTCAGGCAACATAATGAATCTACATGGTATAATCCTTTAATGCCTGAAAATAGCCAAGAGAGATTTTATGAGCAGATTTGTCTTCTTTTTCTCTCCTTTCACATGCTAAATCAATAATCAAGTGAAGGGAGGAAGATGCAACTTTATTTTCGTAGCTTAAGTAGTGCTACTTCTTTCTTCTACCCTTCATCAGCTTTGTGTATTCGCTACCTTTGTTCTGAGCCTAATACTTACTCCTCTTGGATTTTTTTTTTTCTGTTCTCTCCCTTAGATTGTGAAGTACTTTCCAGTGTGGTCTTTGTTTTTTCTCTTCCCCTCAGTGTCAGTGTTCTGTGGAACAAGCTAACTTCATTAGCTCTACTTTAGCGCCTGTGGGAAGACTTTTTAGAAAAATGTTACAATGATCTGTGCTCCTAGAATATCCCTTGTTTAAACTAGAATGACTGAGCTGGAAGGCAGGAGCAGGCTTAGTTCTAAGGGGCTCTTGCTAAATACCATTTGCTGCTGCATGGAAATGAAGGTGGAGCTTGCCTAGTTTATTGGGTATTTTTTTTATAGGGAATGACACCAAACAAAATTAAAATTGCACTGTGGTACAGTGGTTGAGTGTTGCAGAATAGGATTCATGTCAGGCTAGTATAATTTTTTAAATGGTGACAGTGCAAATTACCTTGGTGCAGCATGTCCTTGAGAAGACCCAACACTTACCCACCCACTCCAGCTGCTTCCCTTTCATATCTTTGGAAGGAAAGGTTTATAAAAGACTGAAGTAAAACTTCCTTGAGAGACTATAAAGTTGCAGAAGTGCTTTGGACCCAAGGAACCAAACCTAGGCATTGGGACTAAAAAACAAAACATATGTAATACTAAGTTTGGAGATTCTTCTGAGCAGAAACTGTTCGGTGTCTGTGAGTTTATTTGGTAACTCTTGTGGCTGTGAGTTGAATGCATTATGTAGTCTTAAATGTCCATCAGCAATTCCATACTATTACATTTGCTAGTGATTTATATAGAAAATTGTTTGGAAAAAAGCCCTCAAAATTATAGGTTGTTGGTGTTCACTTGGTGACCTTTAACTCTGGCTGATTTTAGAAATATCTTCTTTTTTCCTCTCCCTTCCCTGAGCTGCTATCACTACAGACTTGATGAAATGTCCAAAAAGCTGCTTTTTCTGCTTTGTATATGGACACAAGCAAGCCGTACTATTAAAGCAAATAGCTAAGTAAGATTTAGAAAGTGTGAGATACTTAACGCCTCTCTGGCGCTTTCCATTTGTGGTTCTCTGAAGTGCTTTACAACAGCTAATTCTCAGCTTTCTTGCGTGTGAGGTCAGAGGTGCAGAAGGACCACTTTGGTAGTCTGTCTGGTGTCTTGCAGCTGGTTAATAGCACGTGGTTCTTCATCCCCTCGAGCGGGCAGGGAACAGTACTGTATCTTTCACAAGGAGAAAGGAGATGCCACGCTGATGTGTTGGGATGTGCTTGTGACCTTGGTGTTTCTTTCTGGGCATTTGAGGCCCCAGGGAAATCAGAATGTTGTTTTTAATCCTTGGTCAAGTTCAGCACCTCTAATTGAGCCTCTATTTGCTTAGTGTCTTCTAGGTTATACAGCAACATCCTGAATTTAGAGCCCAGTGGTACAAATTCAGAAATGCTGTTCTCTGTCTAGATAGAGTTGAATTATGTGAGCTAATATTGGCTTTCTTTTGTGGATGAGAGGCTGATGCACAGGAAGGTGGTGGCTTCTCTCTTGTGCTACTGGAGCACTGTGGTGGGTGGATGACGCCATCAGGGCTGAGCAATCACTGTTATACGCTGTCATGAATTGATTGGAGAATGAAATGAAGTATGTTTTGTTGCAATATAAAATCATTTTGAATGCTATGGCAGGCCCTGCTCTCCTCTCAAGCAGGACTAATTAGGCTGGAAAGGTATGGAAGAGAGGAATGTTGGCAATGGGAATGTTTCTGTACAAGCAAAGAAGGGGGTGTTCGATGGAAGTCTAGAAAAATTACATAGGTGGAAAGAGGTGAATAGAATGCAGTTATACACTATTTCTTGTAACTTGAGGAGGATGGGGTTACAAATGACCATTTTAGACATGAGAATGAAGACAAGCCAAAATAAGTACTTTTTCACAAAATATGAATGTCTTGCTGCAAGATTTCATGAATGCCAGACATTCACACAGCATCCCAGGACATGAGATGCAAAACTGTTAGCATCTTGGGAGCATCTTTAACTAAAGAGAGGTTCTCTAGTGGTACATCATGGAAAAGGAGAAAGGTGACCGTTTGCCCCGCTTTCCTCATGTGTTCCTCTGGCTGCTTATCAGTGACAAAGTACCAGGTTAGAAAGACACCTGTGAGACTGCTTGCAGATGCATGACTCTAGACCCAGGGAGAAGTTTCAGGAAGAAGCTCTTGTCCAAGTATGGTATTATAGACTTGACTGTAATAGGCATAACAGGACCTCTGCCATGCTGTAGGTGAAGCTGAGGGAGACAGTACTGAGCAGAACAAACCATGGGGCTCGTTCAGGATGGTACATCTTGTATGTCTTTTGTGGTTGTAATGTGCTGATGACTAGTTACAGTCATGTTTTGCTGAATTAATCATAGAATCATAGAATGCCAGGTTGGAAGGGACCTCAAGGATTGTCTGGTCCAACCTTTTTTGGGAAAAACACCATTTAGACAAGACAGCCCAGCACCCTGTCCAGCTCAATCTTAAAAATGTCCCATGTTGAGGACTCCACCTCTTCCCTGGAGAGATTATTCCAATGGGTGGTTGTCCTTGTTGTGAAAAATATTCCTTCTCTTATTTGGAATCTCCCCAAAGTAACTTGTACCCATTGCCCCTTATCTTTTCCATGTGACTCCTTGTGCAAAAGGAGCCTTTGCCTTCTTTGCAGCCACCTTTTAAATACTGCAATTAAGTTTCTGTTGCTTGAAAATAAATATTTTTAGGAAGCTTAGGTTATCCCTTCTGTATTTGCTTTTCTGCTCGGTCATACCTGTTTTTATATCTAGAGATTTTGTTGAGTTTAAACTCTCCAGGTACCTCCCTATAAACATGTTTTGTGTGTTTATAGGATAACCTGGAAGTTTATGGAACCATGGCAGGTAAGTGGGACCAGCATGCTGTGGTCTTCCCATAATTTAGGTCTTGTTATTTTGTTTCAAGCTTTTAAAACTCCATTGTCCTGTTAGAAGTTTCTTTATTCCTTTTCCATCAGAGTGAAAAAGGTGAATGGCATGTTAGTTGGAGGCAGGAGCAGGCAGTCATTGCAACTGATAGTGTAACATGGCTGAATGGATTTAATGCAGCAAGATCATTCTTTGAGCTGTAGCTGGAAAAAGGAGAATTCAGCAGAGGAAGTATGCTTGTGGTAGTTGCTTCCCATTTAATTCTGTGTTCCCCCTGTTTTGAACGACTTAATTGCTTGAGTGAAGGGAATGTTTGTTGACTTCATAGTGAACGTGAAATTAAAACATTATGTCCTCACACCGTAGATGATCAAGGAGCTTGCTTAGCCGATGTACCCTTTCCCTTGTTAAAAGAAAAAAAGTCATGAACTTCAAACTCTTCATTTAGGTTCCAGCCTTGTCACATTGCCCTGCCCGTGAGATGAGCTGTGACTGCCTGTCTGGTCTGTCACCTCATGTTAGCTGAGCTGGAGTAAGTCCTGGCATCATACCGTGTTGCTGAACCTTGAATGTGGGCCTGACCCGTCTTGTTACATCAATTGATTTTATTTTCATAGCTTGTCATCTGTGTGAGCTTTGCATTTCTATTCTTCAGCAAAATGAAGGGGATGTGGAAACCTTCAGGAAATGAGGAGAGGTTTGGGCAACAAGGAAGACACAGGAGAAGACAAAGGCGTCCATTCTGGAAGAAATTTGGGAAAAATGATGACGATTATAATGTACGCAGAACACAAAATGAACCCAATGGACCAGAAAACAGCATGTGTGAAAAGGAACATGAAAACCAGCGTGCTTTGGCAGCTCAGCCATATGCGAAGGACATGGACCCTCTTGGTCTTCTGGCAAATAGTGATGTTGGTAAGATGAAGGAACTTGGAGAACTTTTATTTTAAGTAGTAGTGCTGAAGCGATTACTGACCTTTTACATAACAAGTGGCTTCTGGGGCAAGCTGTTGATTTCCAAAAACATGTAAACACTGTCCTTGATTAAAAGAGGGCTAACTGCGTATGTTTAAAATGGAAAAACTCTCTTAGTAGAAGATTGAGGCGCTGATGTTTACGGTATTATTCGAGAATAACATGGCGGAGCCTGTTGTCATACTTACCTTCTCATTGTTTCTAACAAAAAAGCCCAGGATTGCTGTGTCATGGCTAGAACAGTGCCAGGGCCAATAGAGTCATAAGCTTGAAGGTAGTTCAACATCCCTGTGCCTAAAACTTGCACTGAGAACTTCCTTTTAAATAGAAATTTCTGTAGAGAGAGATCCTGAGTCAGGTCTTCTGAGAAAATTCACAGTGATTATTGTGAAAGAGTGGGTCGGTGCTTTATCTAAAGGAAATGGGGTATATCTTGCCTTTAGGGGAGCTTGTGTCCTAATAAGCTTGTCCTGTTGTGGAGGAAACTATCTCAGTAGTCTAGAGGTCTTCGAGATACATGTGTGTGTCTGATTGAATTCATGTCCACATGTGCTGGTGGGAAGGAGGAGCTAAAAGTAGTAGCTGAGATAGATATGGTTTGGAAAGAAGCTGAAAGGCAAAGTCATTGAAGAGAAAGAAAAATTCTAATTTGAAAGGCTGACACAAGTGTGTTTAAGATACTACCAGCATGAAGCACTTCTGTGTAAGTTTGCTTGCTAGCCAAATTGATTGATCGTATTATGAACGCACAGGCAAAATCTGTCAGACTGCTTCTATGTCTTTCTGATTCTTCTGTGAGAATTAGGAAGCATTGAATTTTATTGTGTCATCAAAATGCTTAATTGAAGGGGAGGTGATGTTGGGAAAGAGGTTGTAGATGTGTCTTGGATTTGAAAAATAACCATGCTGGATACTTACTTATCTTAGCTTTGTATGTTTTAAAATACATTACTAGCTTCACATCAATATTTAGTTAACAAAGTGGAGAGGGCTTGGGGGCTTTTAATGGAGCACCTCAATTCTATCTTTGTTTTTACAAGTACTTTACCATAACAATCTCATTTTGCCTGTAATCTGATTAGGAATGCATTTTTGTCCAAAACACATAGCTGGGAGAGGCAGCAAAGGGAAAGTGGTTTGGGCCATAGGGAAGTGATATTGTAGTAACTTGAGGAAGGAGAGGAAAAGAAATAGCATCTAAGTTGTTTTAATGCTGAAACATTTGCTTGCTAGTCAGGGTTTTGAAAGTGCTGCCATAAAGCTTGTGTGCATTATTACACGTTCTGACGTGACTTCTGTACAATACGCTAAAGGACGTGCACCAGCTCAGGTTGTTAAACTAACATGTAAAGTAAGAAAATCTTTATAAAGCCAGAAGAAGAAAATTCTTCCACAACCAAATTATTTTTTAACAACTTTGTGGTTTTGAAAGTAACAGCATTTAGAATGTGAAAACAAATTATTTCCTTTTGTGAGTTAAGTGAATTACTTAAAATGTCAGCATTTTTTCTTTTAATTCTGTTCTTTGCTGTATTATCTAATTTACTCTTGATACTCCCCACATGTGTGTGTTCTCTGAAGTATGGCTGCTTAGGGGTTTTTTTGTGAGCATGTCTTGTTTCCACATGCTGTCAGCAATATAAACTCTCCAGATATAACTATTTATAATATAGTCAGCAGTGATGCAGTACTCTTAGGATATGGCATGTAAGCTGACTTATACTCTAGCTAATTTTAGCAACAAGGCTAGAATTCACCCCCTGGAAAGACGTCTGATGCTGAGTTGTTCCTCTTGAAAACATAATCTTCAATTAGTGGGAACAAGAACTCAGCATCCCTATGCAATTTGTTTATTCCACTAATCTCTGCATGTTGGGAAACTCAAGTATGCTTAAATATAACTGTATTTCCCTGCAGCATCTGTGTTTTACTTAATGATAAAAAGTCTAATTATACCAAAGTACAGCTTGTAACTTTGGTTATAATAGGTAGAAAAGAAATGAAGGCCTTGGTTATTACCTATTATTAAAGCTAGTTGCAGTATTTTATACTATTGAAATATGCAGTCATAACAAATGATAACAAAGACTATATAACTAAGTAGAATTTTTTAAAAAAAATCATACAACTGAAGTCCATGATTTTATGCTATAGGTATGTTTTGTTGAAATATTTAGATGAGCTGTTTCTCTAGAGGGAATGTATTTTTTGCGTAATGCTTTCAGATAAGTTCTGTTTAGTGACTAGTTCATTCAAAGCTAAGAAATTGAATGGGGGATGAGAAAACAGCATTTCCGTCTAGATTTATAAGCAGAAACGAGGTAAAATGATGAGCCTGTCAGGTGTAAAATGTTGGGGGATCTACTGACCAGGAGCAGTCAGTTGTATTTAGCAGTGCATTACTTTCAAAGAGAAAATGTATTCCAGTAAATGTTTGTTCCTGATTTGCTGAAAAGCCAATTAAAAGTAATTCTTTAAAACTTAAAAAAAAAAAAAAAGCACCCAGCCACAGTATGCACTCAACATTTTGGATGAGACAGAAAAAAGCAGCAATGAATCAAAATAACTTGAAGTAAATGCTGTTTCTATAATTGCTTAAGTATATGCAGGTGCTGTGTATTCTCTGGTAGAAAAATGGACTGCCTTTAGTGTGAGCTGCCAATGTAATTGCAAATTGGCATGATTACTAAATCAGTGAGAACCAACCTTTCTTAAAAAGACTTCCAAGAAGAAAGAGGCAGGTAAGTAGTTTTGATAAATGCCTATGTATTTACCTGAAACTTGTTTCACCAAGTGACATGAGCTCCCACAAATCCAATTGGCCATTGTTAATGGTGTGTTAGAGGACAATAGAGAAACATTTGTGATTTTAATAATAAAGAACTCAAAAGTGTTTATTTCAGAAAAACCTTCCTAAGAAGCATGAGGCAGCTTTCCTGTGGGGCAGGATTAGACAGACTGGGATGGGAGAGGGATCAACTCCTTTTCATTGTGGAAATAAGATTGCAACCGGTCCCTCTTTAGAAGTCCCATGTCAGACTTGTTTCTCAAAATCTTTCTAGTAGTGGGAGTGTGTGTGTGTATGTATGAAACTTGTCTGCAGGTGTATTACTGAAGAGCGTTTCCTAGTTTTCCTGCT
>NW_010391066.1:69900-93149 GCF_000710305.1 Buceros rhinoceros silvestris | reverse complement strand
TCCTGCTGACTCTAGTACTGTTCACCTGATCTTTACAAGGTCTTAGTGCATATAGATCCTGTGTTCAGACTAAAGCCATCACAGTTTTGCATGTTTATTTTAGGATTCTTTTTCTGGTAGGGCTGTATTATCCTCAATTTCAGCGCTTTTGGTCTGCTAGCCTCCTGTCTTCCCAGTATTCTCTTCTGGGGTGGCTGAGACTGTAATACCTTGCTAACGCATCCATGTTCGTAATGGTCTGCAGGGATTTAAGTATTAAACGGTGTGAAGTACTGCATCTAATTTGGTTCCCAGGAACTCTTATGAACTTTTTTTACTATCCAAAATGTTCTTTGCTCTTAAATTCTGACTTTGAGCCTAATTCTCCTTTCTTCCTCACCCTCCACCCTGACTGGCTTTTGAATCCTCCTCCCTGCTCCCCACCTCCACAGGACTAAATCCAGCTAGACTTCAAAACGTATTATGAAATTATCTCTTTCTCTTTACCTACACTTGATAATAAAACCTGTAATTATGTTTGGTATGAGAGGAAAGAACCAGAAAGCTCAAGCTCTTGTTTAGGAAACTTCTTGCTTCTGTAGCTTTGCTGGCAGGGCTGTAAATGAGTGGTGAGATGACTTTGCTGCCGAATGTCTGTAGATGGTAGGCAAGTGTGGGATTTTTCTATCAGTCAACGTTGTTGAGCAGTGGTGCCCAATATCGGGCTTGCATAGCAGTGAGATGGGGATTAGCAGCAAGGCTGGCTGTTGGCATGCAGGAGTGTTGAGAAAAATCCTTCTCGCCTTTTCTTTTCCTGCAGAATCGGACAAGGATGAAGCAACAGCTGAAGATGGGGAGCTGGGATTGACTGTTGTTCCCAAGCAGGTCACCTCTGCCCTGAGTTCGTTGTCGGCCAACTACGGTGGTACATCCGACAGCGAGCCTGAAGGTGCGTAGGAGCACGTCCTCTCCCCTTCTACCCTACGTCACTTAACTGCACTGGTGAGGACTGCAAGCAATAATGATAAAATCCGATCACAAATTACCCTTCTTTGGGAAGGGTTGGGTGCCTCACCTCTCCTGCATCTTGTCCTTTGCTATCTCCAATCCCATTGTTCAGCCTCTGTGTATTTATAAATACAGCATTTGAGTGCCATAGCCCAGGGGTAGCTCTTTGGTGCTGCATCCACAGCTGCTGAAAGCTGCAGGTTATTAGTCAGAACATACAGAGGACTTAAAATTTCCTGAGAAAAAACTTTTCTTCTGCAACACCTTTGAATTCTTTTAAGACACAACATGTAAGCTGTGGCTTACATTTAGCAAAGATGTTAAAGAAATGGCAGTTCAGTGGCTGAATCTCCAAAACACTTGGCTATGGAAATGCCTTTTGATTTCTGGCCTGTCTACCAGTGCTGTAATTCAGAGCTTGTACCTTGTCTTGTACCTGTTGAATTTTAGGCTTATACAAGTGAAGAGAGAAGCTTCTTAAAGGTTATGCACAGAGATGTTTTTGCAGTGTGTGTACAGATCCTTTCCGGTTTGCTTTCAGTGACAGTACTGGTGTAAGCCATGCATAAAGACAGGTTGGGAGGAGTAAAAGCATATGCCATTATTCTGCTCTTCATGTTTCCCTGTTTCTCCCTCCTCCCAGTTTTGAGCGCTAACTGGGTGAGTCATTACTTGTTCCCAGTATAGTCATAGCTCCTGGTCTTGGAGAAGCACTCGGACAGAGCACAGCATTTGTACAGACAGCTGGTGCGTGGAGATAGCCTTGTCCACTTGGCCTGTGCTGCATCAAATAGTAGCACTCGGACAGAGCACAGCATTTGTACAGACAGCTGGTGCGTGGAGATAGCCTTGTCCACTTGGCCTGTGCTGCATCAAAATGTTGTTTCCCCCCCAGCCCTACAGCATACTTTAGGAAGCCTCAGAGTTTCCTGAAAGAGTGGGTGGGGGTTTTTACCCCATCTTTTCTTGTCTTTTCTCAGCAGCATGTCCTGGGTTGAAGTGGGGGCATAAAATATCTTTGATTAGTGTGTGTGTGTCATTGAATTTCCCAAGCCTTTTTTTCCCCTAGTTGGGGAAAAAAAAAAACGGGCTGTCTTCAGTCTCGCTTCAAAACATGTTTGAATAGTGCCAGGAAAAAGCTGTTAGGCTCACCCTGTGAACTAATTTCCATGTCCTTAAGGGCTTTTTCCATAGAAGGCTGCTGGGTGTTGCAGTAAGACTTGAACTTTCTGGTAGTTGGATTTTGTGCTTCTCTGAGTGTGTGCGTCATTGTATGGTAGAGAACTGCTGCTGCTCCTTGTTTTTGCAGATAGTTACTATGCCTCGTTTGCCCTAGATGGCCAACCTGAAGTTACGGAGAGCATCAAACAGGCAGGGAATTGGACATGGGCATCCTCTGCCCTGACTATCATGACTTTCTCAGCAGCCGAATTTGCAGCAAGCTATACTGAGAAGTGGAAGCAATGTACTTTCTAAGTGATAACAAGGCAGATGTTTGAAAATCTCATTCAGCTCTTACTACTTCTTGTTTTCTTTTTGTGTTGCAGAATTTTAGTATGTTGTTTTCCTTTTTTTATATTTTAAAAGAAATGCCAACCCCAAACCAAACAAAACCTTCCCTTCCTCCGAGTAAACCTCGAATATCTTCATATCAAGTTATGTGAGCAAGAATAGTACTAATGAACTGCCAGTGCTTAGGGATATAAGCATGTTCAAGAGGCTTTTAAGTTTGAGATGAAAGTGTGTTCTTTTTCTTTTAGAAATCCCTGTCAAGGCTGAAACAAAAGCTGAGAAAAACCAGGCTGCACTCAGAAATATGCCTCAAACTACTTGTGTTCCTCGGAGTCGAAACCCAAATCAAAAACGTCCGGAATATGCAGGCACGACGTTAAGAAGCTCGAATTCAAATGCACGTCCCCCCAAAGGGCCTGATCACTGGGGCAAGAAAACATTACCTCTCCTTCCAAAGCGCCGTCCAACTCTGCTGGAAATGGTAACAGTCTGGGTGTTAAAATAATGCTTCCTGCACAAAAGTAGCAGTATTTGTGAGCTCTTCTCCTCTTCCCTGTGAAAGTTAGAGTGGTTTGTTAGCAGAGGTGCTGTCTTAAAAATAGCGAAGCGAGTGTTTCACTCAGAGAACGTGTAAATGCTTAAATAGACAAATAGAAATACCCTGGTGTGCATTCAGGTGATAACTGACTTTGATGAGCAAGAGGTGGTAACTTAATCATGTGCCTAAATGGACTTGCACAAAGGACAAAACCTTTATTCCTACCTATCTAGCAGATTTTATTTGTGTGTGATCCCATCAGCCTTGTTATGATCTTCCTTCATGTGCTCGTGACTTTGCTATTCAGCTGCCTTATTTGATCGAGGACCACACAATTTTTCCAGATGCAGAGAGATCTTATCGATAAGGATGTTGGTGACTTAAGCAGTAGAGGGGTGTTGAGCTGCAACCTGCACATGCATGGGATTCTCCTCTGTAGCCATGTTTAGATCAATCTGAGGAAGCAACAGCACTGGTACCTTCAAGAGCAGGTTGGTGTCTTAAAGGGGTAGAAGAGGTTTTAGGGGTGAGTGCAAGGTGTCATGATTCTATTCTCAGTAACAGTGCAAAGCATCCTATTTGGAAGCTTGGTGGCTTTCTTTAGTATAACTGAAGGTTTTATTCCATTTAGTACTCAAAAATGATATCGGGTAAGTAACTACCCATGTGATTCTGTGAATAGCCAGCATAAAGCTCTCCCATCAAGGGAAAACTTCCTGTGGCAAGGACACAGGAGAAAGCAGGGTGCCACTGACCTCAGGGCTCTGGAACACCACAGGAAGTTTAGGCAGGAGATAGCTTGGGATGTGCCTTATCAGCTGCAGATGTGGGAGAAATCCCTTGATAGTCCTTTTAGCACATACTACTGTTGCTGCTAAGAATTAAAGCTAGCTCCTAGTGACTAAAAAGGAAGTGTTTGCCCTTTGTGTAGCTCCCTAAGCATGCAGTTGTCTTTATCTCCTGCTCTTCAAAGCTGTTGGTGATCAAAGAAGTGAGGACTCTGGAAAAAAGTCAGATGAAGTCCCACATGCTGAGAGAAGCTGGCAGAACTTTGGGAGCCTGAATTGTAGCTTGCCAATGTAGTCCATTTTAAAAATTGCATTGTGGCGGAGTATTTTGCCCTTTGTTGCTCAAAACTGTTGTGAAAGGGTGATTCGCTGTGGCTGTGAGTCACAGAGCAGTTCCTAAGATTTGCAGGTAGGTTTCTGCTGTCAGAAATGGTCAGTGTCTACAAACCTTGGGGATTCAAAGTTGAAATTTTACAGTGAGTCACTACTGAGAATTTATCCAAAAAGTGAGGAAGTAGAATTGCTAAGAAAAGGTTGTTATATCTGTGAAATGATGCTTTTAAAAAAATACAAGGGGAGGTAGGAGAATAGCTGCAGATGTCTATCGGTAATCACTTGGTAGTGAGCTTGAACACTACTAAAACGTGTTTATTGCAGCCATGCAAACAGTAATGTGTGTTTAGCACTTCTGTATGCTGACAAAATAAAAGGCTTGTGTAGCATCACTCCACTGATACCCATCCCTGCATTAAATATAACACAAAGATACAGTCTTCGATAGGGCGATGGTGCATCCCATCTGTGCCTTTATTTGGCCATTTGGGAATTCAGCAGTTTCTCCCAGTTCTGCAAAAAGAATATCTCTGTGATGTCCCTTCTCTGCCCTAATGTACATCTCATAGTTCAGATGAGAAGGTTCTGAAGGCCTGTGTTAGGTGTCAGCTGCTTGTAACACCTCTTATTAACTAGTCTAGATAGAAATATACACACTTTAAAGTGGCTGGTTAAGCCAGTGCTGAAATTTAGAACAACAAGAAAAAGGCATGACATGGCAAGACAAATTTAGCTATGTCTCCTACAAATGATCAGGTACAGATTTAGCCACTTGCTTTAAACTTGTTGTTCAGAGTTTTGCTGACACTCTCAATGACAAAAGTTCCTTCAGCCTTCTGGCTGAATTTTTTTTTTTTTTGATGCCAGTGCTAACACTGAGGGTTAAAGCAGATTGAGTGAGGCCTGTAGCACTTCGGTTAATCTACTGGTCTTAAGTTGATGGATTATAGCCCAAACTAGTTATGGCTGTTTAAATCCATAGTCTGGTACCTGATGAAACACGCCCTTTCCTTGTATTTATAAGTATCTTTTACTCATAGGGGTTTTCTAATAAAAAATGCATGGGATATTAAATTACAGTTACAGTATAATCTGGAAAGTGTAAAACTTTCCAGGACTTGCCATCCTGATGTACTGGAATGTGTTACCTGGTATTATGGTCCATGATATGAGAATGTCGTCATCTGGGTCAACAGTAACCAGGGGGAAATGCCTAGTATTTAGATATATTCAGTGACATTCTCTACCATCTGAGTAAACTGAGACTGGCAGCTTAATCCAAAAATACCATCAGCTTGTCAGCTTGTTCTACCTGCCTTAGTGCATTAATGGCACTAAACGAGCGATGGTTAAATGTGCACTTTGGGCACGTGAATATTATTCATCCTTTTCAGTGGTACAGTCATATGCCAGTACCATAGCGAACTGTGGCCATTATGAGCCTCTATCACAAGAAGTGGGGTGTGACCACCAACCTGCGCTGCTCTAGCAGCCTGTTGCTGCCCATACGGGCAGCTCCCTCCCTCCTGCCTCCTCTTTGGATGGCTGGTCCCAGCCTTTTCTCTATGCTGGGCCTTTTGCTGACCCCATTCAGTTTTTAACACACAGGCCACAAAAAACCCCCAAAACCTGAACAAGTAATAATGATGATAAAATCTCAGAGCACACCACTAATTGTTGCTAAGTCAGGTTCATTTTCTCCTGGCTGGTGAGTTGAACTGATGCGGTAAGGATCTGATCAGCGCGAGCTGGCGTAGGGGAGGGGACAGCAAGCCCTTAGGTCGCCCAGCCCAGCAGGCAGTGAGGTGGTGCTGTCGGACATGCTTGCTGGCTCTGCCAAAGCACGAGTCAGTTGGTGGGAGAGCACTGAATGTGGGAGTACATGGCTTTCCTGTGCTGTGTCTGGTGAGGCAGTCTCCTGCTCTGTGTATCCAGGACTTGTGTGAGAGAGACAACTATTTAAATTCAGAGATGTTCAAAATTAGTGAGTAGAGCCTTACGTCTTGCTAGGCTTGTACCAGCTACGGAGCAATAGATGAAAATGTGCATCATATTCTCTTTTTTCTTTCCAGTTACTGGCCCAGGACATCCGACACGAAAGGAATGTCATTTTGCAGTGTGTTAGATATCTCATCCGAAATAACGTGTTTGGACTTCGTTTTAAAACAGAACCACAAGCTGAAACAGAGCCTGAACAGTCCTCTACAACTACAGCAGAATCTTTGATTGTCAAACTTGATGAATCTAATTGTTCTTGTAGCTCTGACCTTCAGTTAGCAGGAGGAGAAGATGCATTATTTATAGCTAAGGGTGAGAAAGCACCTGTGGATCAGACTTCACAGATGGTTCACTTGGCAGATGAGGACACGTGGGAAACCCCGTCAATTCAGTGTGAAGAAGCACATGAGGACATCTGTTGTGGACCGTAAAGCAAAGGCTCACATTTTCTGACTGATGGGTTTTGAAAGACATCAGTATAACAGAATAATCATTACAGTACATACGGAGAGCTGTTAAAACCACTTTTCTGAACTGTTCTGCCTAAGGTAGCCATTTCCCTCTGAAGAGAGCATCCACGTTGAGTAATTGCATTTCCCCATGGCAGAAGGGCAGCAGTGGCACCGAGTATGATCTTCCCTAGAGCAGGTGTGGATCCTCGCTTTGAATGTTTTACCTCATCACAAAATGTGTGTCGCTCCATCACCAGAGCCAAGTAGTGTCGTGGTAGGATGGATCTTCATCATGTGAAATTGTGGTCTGGCATATGTGGGAGTATCTGAGTGTCCAGAAGTATTTCAGTATATTTTTTAAATGGTGATTCAGTGCACATTTTTTTCCCCAGCTGTTATTGATACAATATATCCAATATAAATGCAATATATCCAATATAAAATGAAGAAATTAAATGGAAGATGTAACTGACCTGGCTCTAAAAGTAGTCTTTGCATCAGGAGTCTCCTCCTCTCTGAACTAATTCATTATTTGAGTAGAGAGATGGAAATGAGGGTGCCAACAGATGCAAGAAGCCTTTTTAAATAAATAAGTAAGTAAAGATACAACAGCAGCGAATGGCTTGCATCAGTGCTAGGTTTCTGGTTGACCTCAGGTACCCAATATTAAGTTTTAGGCCTTAACTGTTGTTACAGTCATTGCCTGACAAATCTAACTCTTGAAGTAAATTATCAGTGTTAAGAATATTACCAAAATTTAGAAAGTTCACAAGGAGTTACTGGTTGTCCCTTTTTAATATGCATTGGGAATTTATTAGTTGGCCTTCTGGAAGAATGTCTTCCTCAGTAGATTGTTGCGATGCTCCTACAGCATCCAGTGGTTTGGGGTTTTTTTCATGGATTTGTGCGTACATCCATAGTGTTGTGAGCACTAAAAAAGCATTGGCCAAGGTTTAGAAACAAACTTAGTCTTTTGATTCCATTGTGCATTTGTTTGTCAGAATCCTTCTTGTCAAGGGCAGATGTAAGTTGTCACATTGACGCTGACAGCATCCCATGAAAAGAATCTATTATCAAAACCTCCACCTCAGAATATTTCTTTGCTCTTTGTCATTTAGTCACAGCTCACTGTTGGAGTTAAAACTCAGGGACTGATTTTATTTTTCTGTTCTTTGATAGAGGTCTAACCTTCCATTTCACCATCTAAAACAAGGAGACTCACGTGGGGGTTTTTTTTGTTGCCTAATAACTGCATTTTCTTTCCTCTGGTTCCTTAACTTGTGCCATACATCTCATTTGTGGTGCGTAGAAAACAAGAAATAGTTGAAAACTCTGTCCCACTGCTCTGCTTTTTATAGTTACAACTACATATTGTGTTTGTAATGCACTGTCTAAATTTATGGAATTATATAAATATCAACACCCTTGAAAAGCTTCGTGTCTCAAGAATATATGTGCAGAATAGAAGCAGTGATCGTAAACATTTATATTTCCAAGGCAGATGATTCATTCTTCCCATGATGGTCCCACGAGCCATCTCAATCTCACTGACTTGCTTCTGGCTCTTACAGTTTTAAAGCAATGAAAATACCAGCAAAGGACTCTAAGCCATGGAGATCTGCCACTTGGGCAGAACCTGGTTGTGGAGTGGAGTGGTAGCAGTGCTCTTGAAAGCGTAGGTGACAGCTGCAGGAGAAGAAGTGGATGTCTTAGGATTGCTACTAAGTTGCACTTTAATCAACCCTTAACATGTTTTTGTCCCTGTAGTGTTGAAGGCAGAGCTTTCTTTGACTGTACACTCTGACTTTGTGTTTAAAAAAAAAAAAACCAACTAAAAACCAGAAAAAAAACCCCTTTAATCGAATTCTTTATACTGTTGTCACTACGGACTTTAAGAACATTAAACTTTCACACAAACCCAAAAGCTTTGGCAGAAGAAAGTATTTGTAAAGTCTATTTGACGTGGATGGTAAGAGGTGGTTTCTTTTGTGGGAGCTCTGTACAAGGCCAGCATGGCGTAAGTCAGGAGTTTTAACCCAGGACTTACTACAAACCTGCAGAATTGCTGTTGTTCGCATAGCGAACCATTTCTGCCAGCTCGCGTAGCAGACACATGGAGATGCACGCCGCAGTGATGGCCGAGACTGCAGTTCAGCTTTTTAACGAGTGGAAGGTCTCTGTCCCTTCCTCTTCCCTGCTTTCCTTTTCCTGTTCTTCCAGACCGTGTTCAGACATCATGTACTTCATGGGTAGTGCTTCCTGCTATTCTGGAATGTGCTTTCCTAGTGCTCTGGCTTCAGCCTTTGCATAGGAAAGCTGCTGACCTTTTCAAATGCCTACAGGCTTCTCCGGTCCCTGCAACTTCCCTGTTCTGGGTTGAGAGGGGTGGGTTCTGTGTACTCCTTTCTGATAAGATATCTGTCTGTGTTAGAAGAATCTGTGGCTTCTGACATCCTGCAAAAAAAGTCTTTTGATTAAGCTTTGTGTAGCTTTTAATTTCCTCATGGTTTTAGTGTGCGGTGGTGGGGTTTTGTTGATTTTTAAAAAAAAAAAAAAAAAGAGTTTTCAGCGTTATTAGGGAAAAAATTCTACTCCAGGCTTTGTGACTCACTTTAGGTAAAAATAGTCTAGTGACAACCTTCACATTTCTGAAATTTTATTTTTATCTTTCTTCTTTTATAACTTAGCTACTGAAAATATGATTGTCGGTATCTAGTTTAAATTCAGTACCCTTGGGCTTTGTGGGGTTTTTTTTGGTTTCTTTTAAATCCATCTACCTACTGTTCTAGAACAGCTGAGACAGGAAAAAAAAAAAAAAATCAGACTTTAATCAGTTGTGGTGGTGCAGTTCAGGCAATCTAGGCTTTGCTCTGAACAAAGTCTCTCATGCTACAGCACAGCTGCTTCTGGGGTGAGGATAAGGGAAACGTGTTGTGTGTTTGTAACTGGAATGGCTACTTGGTCACTGACTACTTTTGCAACTGGTTTTATCTGTTGATGTTGCAGTTCTTGCACCGAGAGCACAGAAGATGGGGTGATTCGATTAGCCCTGCTCTGAAGGGAGGTGCTAGACCTGCTGGTGGTGCTCTGTTTAACACTGGTGAGGTGCATCTGGAGTGCTGGGTCCTGTGCTGGGCTTTTTAGTACTGGGGAGACATAGATGTACTGGAGCATGTCCAGTGCAGGGCCACAAAGATGATGGAGGGACTGGAGCATCTTTGATATGGGGAGAGGCTGAGAGAGCCTGGAGAAGACAAGGGTCGGGGGAATCTTATCCGTGTAGGTAGATACTTGATGGGAGAAGTAAAGACGACAGCCAGGCTTTTCTCAGTGGTACCCAGGGCCAGGACTCGAGGCAAGGGACACTAACCAAAATCCAGGAAATTTTATTAAATACAGGAAGAAACCTTTTTACTGTGAGGGGCAACAGTCACTGGCAAAGGTTGCCTGGAGAGGTTATGGTATCTCCATCCTTGGAGATACCAACAGAATGCAGCCCTGAGCAGCCTGCTGTGGTTGATGCTGCTGTGAGCAAGAAGTTGGGCTGAAGGATCTCCAGAGGTGCCTGCCGGCCTCAGCAGTGCTAGGAGTCCATGGGCTGAGGTGGGTGGATTGCTCAAGATGACTTCTTGGTATGAAACAACTGCTTTGGAAGCTCTGCCCCTACTGAAATGACAGAGCAAGCAACCCCCACAGGCTGTGCCCACACAAGGCTGACAGGCTGCTTCGAAGATTGAAGAGAAGGTATGAGGGCCCAAACTGAGGGTTCACAACAACACCTGCATTTGTTCTCAAAGTCTGCCTCTGTTCTACCTTGGTCTTCAGCTCCATGCATCAGTTTGCAGAGAGGGATGCTAAATCCAATGCTTTAACTCTCCTTGCAATGCAATTCGAGATGGATGAATGAAAAATGCTGCGTAAGTGTTGGGATTTGCTGTTACTTGGTGAGGTGAAAAAGAGTTGTGTCAGCCTGGGTATTTGCTGATGCTGTCTGGGAGTGCTCAGTACCTAAAAGGAACTCCCACTCCCTAGTTTTCATTACTCTTCTGGCTTATGTTGTGTGCCTCTCTTCCTAAATTGTCCTCTGACTTCTAAATATACCCTTCAGGCAGCAGCTTGTGTTTGATAAGACAGCTTTCTTGGCATGGTATAATTTTTCCATCTGTATTGTGTATGTAAAGGAAGCTGTATAGACTCCATGGGCATGGGGGTTTGTGTAAAAGCAATAGCAGCTCAGTGAAATACAGCTTGTGTTGAGCAGTATCTGATGCACTAAGTCGTCACAGGAGCCGTTGTTGCTTTGGGTGAGGGGAAATCTGTGAGAGATTTCAGCTGGATAGTTTCCTCCAGGTTAATTAACATCATCATGAAGACACTGATCTGGGTACCTGTAGCAGGAAGCAAGACAAGAAATTGGAACAAATGCAGTATGTAGTCAAAGGAAAACACCAAGTCTGATTTCTGTTCATCACAGCAAGCCAGGTATGGAGTTGTTAAACCTGCCACCTCCACTTTGCTTTCTAAACACGGGGTGATCCGCCTGAATAGTGGAAGTGGAACCTTGGCTTTGGGGAGGCTGAAAGAAAATTGGTACCATCAATATTTGTCTGAGCTGATCCTCTGCTCTCGTGACCAGCAAGCATCATCTCAGGCCTGGATGCCTTTAAACTCTGCGTCTTCAGCAAATGGCGAGGCGAAATACCTAGATTTCCCATGGGATTGACTTATGGATGGATCTGGGCAAGCAGGATGTTTTTTCAGCTCCAGAGATGGCCTGAAGCATCCCAAAGTATGACAGTTCCAGTAATAATTTCAGAGGAGTTTTATTTCTTTCTGTCTGACCAGAGTATAATCTTTTTGAGACATTGGTTTAGATTGGTGAAAACTTTCTTTTCACTTGGATCAAAAGCATTTTGTTTCCATTTTAACAGAAATGAGGAAACCAGAGCAGATCCTTCTCAGCGTGGGAGAGGGTGACCCCTATCCCCAAGCTCCTAAGAGACAGGTGCTTGGAGAGGTGCCCATAGGGCGTGTGGTGCTGGCTGGCCCCTTCTCCTGCCTTCCTTGGCCCAAAGGCAGAGAAAGAATGGTCTGCTTTGCCAAATGGCTGCATCTGTCACATGGGAGGCTGGACCTCTGCAAAATGGAATTAAAAAAAAAAAAAGACAAGTGATGCTTGGAGCATTCCTGGGCAGGTAGATGTGGGGATCCATGTACTCGGGATGAACCCCTCCCGAGCAAGTGCTTTTGCTGATTTGCCTACTAATTAAAGCTGTCTGCTTCCTCCTTTGGCCAGGCTGAGGAGTCTGGTCTGTGCTCCCTCGTTTGCTGGAGCTATTAAGTAAATTCAACCTGAATTTAAAAATAGCAGTGGGATTACTTAAACCACATTTCTCAGCAAGTTTGCTCTTGCTAAAACTCTTCATCCTGCTGTACTTGAATCTAAATCCGCCTCTTTATTTTCTTTTGGTCTCTCAGCCAAGAGATTTTGCCTTCTGAGGGCAAGATGTCAGTATTGTACCAGGCAGCATTGGAGGGGAGGTGATTGCGTCATATAAGCGACAAAATGTTACTGCGGCTTTCCCAAAGTGGAGGCTGTTTCCCAACCTTCTATTGAAGCCAATTCATTCTGAATCTTGGTGCCTGTCTTGTCTTTTGTGCTATTAGGTGATACTGTTGATAAGGATTTTCTCACAAGAGATAACGAAATCTGCCTGCCCCCTTGCACCATGAAGAGAAAATACAACGCAAGAAAAAGTTGCTTTTTTTATTTCCCTTTGGTTTCATGGCCAGGAGCACGTTTTCCATCTCGGTATCAGATGCCCCTTTCTGAGAAAATGGTTTCTTTTAGCCCAGGACCTCCATCCGCACACAAAAGCTCATAACTGGAGTCTGAGTCCTTGTGGCACCCTCTGAGAAAACCCCAAGACAAGCAGAATCAACGTGTTTGGTGCTTTCCAAGGAGCAAGAGTGATGCGGAGGGAGCAGCATTTTGCTTTATGTTGTTTGTTTATTTTTTAAGTAGATTTTAAAAATGCTTGGGCATTATATTTGAACATAAATATTGGTAAAATAATGTAAATCTCCAGTATTTATGAGATTAATATCCTCATATTTGTGGTTTTGGGTCCATGCCAGGTAGGTACCCCATCCCCTTTGCCTGTGGGCAGTCTCCCCATCTTCTGGTGCAGACAGTATCTGGGGGATTCCCAATGTGAGCATCTTGCTGAAGCTTCTGCTACGCAGTCAGACATGGTGTAAGAAAAGCAGGCACGTGAAAAATGATTCTCTTATTTTGGAAACAACTGAACTGTTGTCATCATCGAAGTTAGAGGTGGCGTGGAGCACAGGCTTTTCTTGTGGAGGTTAACAAGAGTCAGTTGGGATTTAAGGACGGAAATGCACGCAGCATTTTCTTTCAAAAACCCCATGCTGTTTTGTTCCTACGTTAAAAACTAGATACATCTCAGTCTGGTGGGCTGCTTTCTAAATATTTGGGGTGTTTTGGCTCATGCTGTGGTGTGCCACTGGCAGCGCGATGAACTGCTCTGCCATGCCACATGCTGGAAGTGCAGCCTTGTAGCAGAATTTCTTGCTGAGGGTGCTTCAATGATGATCTTAACTGAAATACCAGGGTTACACACAGATAAAAAGGTGGGGGCGAGTCACCTGTGGAGGGTAACGTAGGGCGCCGGTACCTGCCTCCTACCCCTCTGATCCAAAGGGAGGGGAGCACTGGCTGGGTGCAGGCAGCTCAAGGTTTCAGCATGAGTAAGGATGGTGATGCTCTGTCCTGTTTAGCCAAGGAGGCCCAGACATCAGCCCACTGACACATCTGGGTCGCAAGGCCAAGGTAACGTCCTTGTGACCCACTTTGAATTTACCACTTAATTCGTCTTCTCTAGAGCTATAAATAATTCACTCTGAGGCAGTTCAATGGTGATAAATAGGACAATAAACCTCGTACAGCAGAGAAGGCTACAAAGAGAGCAGTGCTTTTTAATTGACTGTTGCACGGTGACTAGGAAAAGCAGAGAAAATTTACTCAAAGCGCGGCACAGAATGTCACTGAGCACAAGTTCTTTGATGGCTTTGAAGTTTCCTAGAGTCACTCAGCCCTTATCACAGGACCGTGTTTCCCTAACATTGGAGGTTTGAGCCAGACGGTTACTTGTGATCCCAAAGTCTTTACACAAACGAATTTACCTCATGGGACCACTGTGAAGGTCCCGTTTTATATCTAGTAGGGTCTCTCCACAGGTTACTTCATTCTGCCTCCCTGAGAGCCTGGTAAAACCTGAAGGCTGCAGGTGGGGAGATCTCAACTGAAAGACGTTTTCTTTGCACTTGACGCGCAGCACTGTCAGTCAGGTGTCCTTACTGCCCGGGTGTGACCCAAAAGCAGGGGCAACAGCAGTGACTTCACAGGGCTGGACTAGGAGGTTGTCCCAGCCACATCATCCGTTTAAAAGCTGTCCCTGGCTGCCAGGCCTGATTGTGACCAATTAACACCATCACCCCTGGTCTCAAGGGAGCTATGACCTGAAGTGTCCTCTGGGCTACCAAGCGAGCCTTGAAAGCAGGAGCCAGCCACAGGAGGCTAGAAAGGGTAACACATCCCTGGGTTGCTGCGTGAGCTCACGTGTGTCTGAGTGTGGAAAATAACCAGGCGTGCAGAAGGCTGGGATTTTGGCAGCATAGCAGAGGCACAGCGTTCCTCCCCGTGGCTCTGGGGGGATCTGGATAAAGCTTCCGGGCTGACAAGAGCTGCATTTGTATCGTCTGAAGAACATGCCCTGCGTTAATATTTTCTGCTCCCTGATGAATTCTAAAGCTGAGAGCTTTAGAATTACCGGGTTTTTTTATGTGTTTCTATATTTAGCTTAATTTTTAATGGTCTGCTAGACTTCTCTGTAGTTAGCTAATGAGATCTGGTTCAATAGGTTATTGTGCTACATCCGTGTCCGGATTGACTTGCAGCTATGAGAAAACCGAAGCCGGGAAATCTCAGAGCCTGCATTTGTACACTGCTTATTCTGCGCTACTCCAGGAGCAGACATGCTTCTGCCCTTTCCCCTGATCCCATCCAAACATGGAGTCGCAGGGTGGCTCATGGGAATGGCCTGTTTAATTTCATAAGCCTGGGATTTGTGCTTAGGGTCACGGGTGGCGGAGATGTAACCAGAGAGGAGCTGAGATTCGGCAAAGCCACGGTAAATGGCTCCAGGGAGTAATGATAGAAGAGGCTTCTCCAGCCTGTGTCTCGTGCTCCTCTGGAGCTAGAATTGCTGAGTAGCCTGAAATTTCCTCCTTCTGCAGGATCTTGGCCACCGCTGAGGGAGGCATTGTGGGTCATGATGAGGGAGAGGAGGGGAGGGAGAAGAAAGAGAAGGTTCAGTCTCCATAGCCAGTCCAACTCTAATAGCTGGCTTTGGGAGTACATTGCCCTATTAAGGGCAAGCAAATGACAGGGTGCTGACTTACAAATACCCACAATTTCTTGGGAGAAAAGACTCAAGAGGCAGATGGGCAACCAGCCATTGGTTTCTGGACTCAAGATGCTGTTTATACCAGCTGCCAATGGCAGGACCTAAATATGCATCTAAATCCATAACTCCAGCAGTAACCATCAGAAGGGTTAACCACAATAAAAAATCTGGCTTGGCATTGTGTTTTTTCCCCTGAGAATCGTTGAAGTAGAGATTTTCACTCTGACCAATGTAGCTGAGCTCCAATCACCTGAGGATCTCCTTAAATTCAGGCCAGCATCCCCCTGAGACAGCACTGAGGTTTTCTTATAGCTCTTCCAAATTTGTATTAAGCAAGCTATACCTGAAACCATTTTGATCAACTGATATTTCCAATGTTCCAAATGGGAGAATAAGGTTGCATTCCCCCGATCTCCTCAGTAAAGTGATACAGTTTTGCTTGTGAGCTTTTTTCTTTTTTCTTAATGGTTTTAACTGCACCACCGGAAAAATCTTCATCATTGTCTCCAACTTCATGTAGCAATGCATCAGAGAAGGAGCATAAATTCAGCTGGAAAACGGGACGAAGGGTCATGGCAGCAGACCTTGGCAGATAAGCTGATGCATGGAGCCAGGTCAGTACCTGGGTGGGTAATATATCACCATTGCTGCAGAGTGAGAGGCCACCCTCCATTGCAGCTGAAATGGAAACCCCTGCAGTAAGGGAGGTGGGGTTTCTCATATGGATGGTGGGGTGAGCTAGATACAGGAGGGGGAGTTGTGGGTACTTGCAAGTGCATGGGTGGGGGAGGCGGTGCCTCTGTTTTTTTCACTCGGGTAAGTCTAACCTCTAAAATCACCTCCTGATCTCAACTAGAGTTGTTAAATTCAGTATTAATCTTCAATTTGTTCTCCTCAGTGGATAAGCTTTGGCTCCAGAAGTAGGACCTATTCCTCTTTGGGTCAGGAAGCCCCAGTATAAGAAGCCAAACTCCTGAAAAAAACCATTACCCTGGTCTTTCTCCCTGACAAAGCAAACATCTCACACTCTGTGTTTTCTGTGGGAGGTGTGCTCACCCTTGGATACATCTAGGGGACAGTACATGCCCCTTTGAGTACCTTGACCTCGAATTCCTAATAAAGCCACTTTGGCTTTCAAAACAAGGGTCTCTTCTTTCACTTGTGAGGGTGATGACCTTATAGCTCTTGCATTTTCAGGAAAGAAGCTGACAAGTGCTCTGTCAGCACCACTGTAGGCAAGAAGGTTTGATGGGGTGGTGTTGACATAATTTGTAATCAATCACATAATTTGCAAGTGGCTGTGCAGCATTTAGACAGGTCATGGCACCAAAACACTGCTTAAAAATTTAGGGTTGGGTCTCTCTTGTGTTCTCTCTGCAGCAGTGTCTTTTGTCTGTCTGGCAGCCCTGTACCCACCTTCCACAGATCTTCAAAGGTTAGAAGTGAGTGCTGGGTCTGGTTTGCAGGTTGAAGGATCCCAGCAGCTCAGGAAATTGTCTTGGAGGCCTTGAGTAATGCTGGTGGCAGCTTTTTATCTTGATGGAGTGAGTGGACAGTGGAGCAAGGAAGTTGGACAGCAGACCAAACGCTAACAGGCAGCTAGGTTTGGAGGGAAGGGGATTCAGGTCAGGGTAAGACACTCCTGGGTTAAAATGCACTGAACCTGCAAAGCAGTCCCTTAGCTCCAGTGGGACCACAGCAAGATGTACTCTGCACCAGTACCTTTCTCTAGCAGGTCCTGAGAGCAAGCTCTGAAAAACTCCCCCACCATGTGTTAAACTAGAAAATTACTCCTTGTAGCCCAAATCAAAGACAGCTTTATAAGTGGGAAGGAGTTTTGGGAAGACCCTAGGGGTGCTATGGTTTCCTTCTTCTTTGTTAACTTTGCCCAGTGTGGCAAGCTTCCGTGCAAGAGCTGCCATGTGCATCTTTCCTCCCTCCTTCCCCCATCAGTGCTGCAGCTGTGCTCAGCATCGTAGCTTCCCATAATAGCAGCTATAACCAACCCTGTAAATCAGGCTCTGTAATTATGGGACCCAATGTGGAATAACAGGATGAACATATCGGTCAGCAGCTACTTTGAGGAAAACATGCAAATACACTGAGGGGCCCCAGTAGGTGCTGAAAACAGCTCGTACTGAAATCCTGACTCTCCTAACTGTCTTAGTGGTGATTTGTGCTTTTTCTGTCTCCAAATGAAGCTGAGAATCAGCTCTCTCCTTCTCACTCTCCTCTGTTACCTTCTAAAGAGGGCAACCGCAGCTGCACAGTGAACCACATCTCCCTGCAGAAGAGTCTGGAAATGAAAACAGGGGGGAAGGCTTCGATTTCCCTCGCCATCCTCTACAATGGACGTTTGCAAAAGTGTCCTGATAAAAGGCCCTGGTGTTCTGCAGAGCCCTGGTGTTGCACCTGAGAGCTCAAACTTTGTGCTTTCAGGCTTTCAGTCATCTATAAACAAAACGATAACACTCTTTTTCTGGATGTGCTCTCTTCTGCACTGAAATTGTTTGTTTCCATGGATATAGCTTTGTCTTGAGAGACACATAATCAAAATGAATTTAAACAGACCCTCATGGGTCAGTATTTTCACAGGAGCCTATGCACAACTTCAGGCTTCCTAGAATTATTTTACTTGTCCCTGATGCAAGGAGCATGAAGCATCCAGAGCTTCAGCGGGAGAGTAATGCATACTTCTTAACTTTAAGGAAAGATGGAATAAATTTTGTAAATTACTTTGCCTAAACCCAGAAAGGTAAAGGAACCTCCCTGATCTCAGCAGCCAAAAAGATCAGGTAGAAATTTCTCTATTGTTTATTCTTGAAAATTTGAAACTACTTTTTCTTGCCAGTGCTAATTTTTTATTTTAGGAGTCTCTTTCAGTCTGGGGTTTCCAAGATGTGTCATATTGCAGCTCATAAATGGACTTGTGTTCTGAGTGAACAATAGTTGTTACTGTTTAATGCAGAGATTCGATAAAATTTGCTAATGACTGCTGCAGAAAATGGGCAAATCAAGTGGAGAGAAGTTTTCAGTTTCTAGCCAGGAGCAAAACTCCCACTCCCTGGCTTATGAATTTCATTAGGTGGAACTAATTAAAGGGATGTTTCTTATTACCAAGATGAGAAGCAGTCCAAGAGGAGTCCAGGGAGGTTTGCACGCTGCAGCACAATTGCTCTGCTTTTAAATGCTGCGAAAGCATTGCGTCCTATTTAATTTGACATTCCTGTGTTTGTTTCTCTTCGTGACTCATAGCACAACACTGGCAGCAAGCCTAGGAAGTAGGTTATGGGATCTGGCGTGGGGACACTGGTGGATTGTATTCCAAGTGTTGTGCTTACATTGCACCACCAGTCATGAAAGCATCCAGCAAACTGTGTTCATACTGCCCAGCAAGCTGGTGGCTTCAAAAACCAGATTAACAGCTGCAGCAGCGGGCTGAGCTTGACACAGCATTTAATTTGCCACACCTATTAGCCTAGCTTGTTCAATATGAGACAATTCTAACACATGAATAAGAAAGCTCTGCGAAACATGCAGTTCTCCTAGCTGTCACCTTCTATTTTTAAGCAATATATTGATCCTTTCCAGCCTCTCACTTGTCCCCAGACAGAGACGCTACACTGCAATCATCAGACCCGCACATAAATAGGGTGATCGAGTAATTGTTGACAGAAATTTCATGAGGGCTCTGATCTCAGCCACTGATGGGAAGTAAACACATTCATTTTCACACTGATGGGGACTTCATGTTGGAGGGAGGGGTGACTATGACGGGTAGGCAGCAGCTCTGCCTCAGCTCTCCAGCTCTCAGTCTCTCCCGTACAGCCCAAGATCTCAGATCTCTCCCCCTGGCTTCAGCTAATTAAAAGGCAAGGGCATCATGCTGCTCTTGCGGACTCTGAAGCTGAAAACGCCAGTGGTACGTCTTGGGAAAGCCTGGGTACTTTGTTTAGCATTGCTCTTAATTTGGTTTCTGCAGAACAAAGAACTCACAGTAAAGCACATAAAGCATTCAGGAGGGTCCTTTGGCTTTACATGGACATTTCACAACCAATAAAGCGAGCCGGGCATAACACACAGCTGGACAGTAGGCTATGTCAAACCCCGCTTCCTTACCCCAGCCCCGCTCTGCAGGAGGACCAAAGTCAAGATTAGATTGTCTGTCTTTCTTTGCTGCTTTCTTCTGAGGTAGGACAGAGGATTTCTTGCAGTTCGGTGACAGAAAATTAGTAATATTTGGGGAAAGCACCGTGAGAAGTGATCACTTACAAGCTGAAGAAGTGAAAGTGTCATTAAAAGATACTTCTCTGTAGTGCCTACGCAGTCACGTGTGTGGCTTCTTGTGTCCCTTAAAATGGTGCCTGCATTTTGCAAGGCAGATACCAAAAAGGTGTGTGCGTGCTTCTGTGTGTTCTGCTGCATACAGAGCTAAGAGCTCGACTAAATCAAGTTTGGTTTAGTTTTGAGAATTTATGGGGGATGTACAAAGCTGCAGGTCAAGGGCAAGAGGCAACATTTGTGCTGACTTGTGAAGATCTGGATAGCAACATTAATTCTGAGTGACTCAGGATTGATTTTTTAAAAATATTAACCAGAATTCAGCTAAGCAGCGAAGCAAAACCAGAGCTGTTCCCTATTGCCTTTCTTGGGAGCTGCTTTCTTAGGAGTTTCTAAAAAGAGGGCCTGGCCTTCAGGATGACCACCCCAAGGTCAGCAGACCAGTACAAATCCAGCTCTTCCGTCAGTACGCAGCGCTGCGAAGGAACACGAGTTTCCTTGGGAAACCCATGCAGCATGTGCCCATCTTCTCAGGTGTTCCTGGAAATGTTTGTTTGCATTTTATCATGCTCTCAGGTGCTCAGGGAAAATTTCAGAGAGCACTTGATTCTCCCTGAACTGAAACGTCTCCCTTTTTTATTTTTGCAAGCCGTAGCTATGGAACATCAGTGTTATTCCCTGTTGGCTCACACCAGCTCTCCTGTCCACTTCTACACTTAGAGACTCCTTTATTTATAGTTACACAGTGAAACATCTCTGGGGCTGCACAAGTACTGAAGTACACAGAAAAAGTGAAATTAAGCAAGACATTAATACATTACTTAGGTTTTTGTTTTGATGGTTATTTTGCAGCTTGGAAACAAAGAAGAAAGCCAGTGCCATACCGCCAGCCAGCTGGAGACAGGCCAAAACTTGGAGTCACACTGACACATACACACACATACGGTCTCTCACTGCCTCTTTCTTCTTTTAAAATCTTGACAAGATTTTTTTCCAAAGCTTCCTAAACAGCTGTCTGGCTTCTCCTTTGGAGGAGAGGAAATGGAAGATGGGAGCCATGATCGAGGCTGTCGGAAGTGGTTGCGGATCAGCCGTTCCAAGCACTTGCCTCACATCGGGCTTTCTGCCCGGAAGATGCTCGAAAACAGGTCCCAGGAATGGCTTCATCTGGTGTCAGAGCGGCAGATCCTTCTCTGTGGGGGAGATGATGGAAAACACGTGATCATTTGAGACTTCCTCCAGGTCTGAATTTTTAAATATATTGCACCTTTTGATGCTAAGTGCAGCAAAAGGGCAACCTTCCTGCAACTCTTTGGGTCGTAGAGCAGATTAAGCTCCATAGATGCTGTTACTTTGATTGTCACATGGTCCAAATCAGTTTAGCACTGGGAAAACATTGTGTTATCTGTGAAAAGCAACTTCTGTCTCCAGCCAAGGCTGACAGCTCTTCAGTACTCACACTTTCTCTGCAAAAATATTGTTCTTCTCTAAGGCTGTAATTTTCTATGAAGAGAAACATTAGATAGAGGTCTGATTTACTAATTATCCTAATAAAAATCATGTGGCTTCCCACGGTTGTTCGATATTATTTTTAGAATGACGTTTTGCCACTCACTGAAATAATAAACACCATACAATGATGACTTCCTTTTTTGTTGTTTTTAATCTTATGCCCATTAAATCAATGAGTTTATCCAACTGAAAGGAATTATCTTCTTTCTTACTCTTCTCTCCTCAAGCGCTGCTTCTCCTACAGGGAAGGGTGGTGGGTCAGCAGGGAGCACGATAAAAAACTAAGTGCACTTTATTCTTGACATTTTAGCACAAAGTCAGAAATATCCAAATGGAATAACCTCGCTGCAGGGTTGAAAACTGCAGCCTGTCAAAATATCAACCCACATCCAGTGTTGGTCACTTGACTATAAGAAACACATCTTGATAACAAGTTTTTTCCCCTGATGAATAGTGTATTTTAAAAGTATATCTGAAAGGTTGAGTAATGCCCTCGTGTCATTTTCCCCACCTCAGCACCGGATGGCTACAATAATTAGTATTCCTGCTTTCCTGAGCTGGAAGATCCATCCATATGCAGTCTTGTTGCTCTGTCCATATGTTGTCCATATGTTGTCACGTCCATATGTGCGTGTAATTTCCACGTGAGAACAGGATCTATAATAGCTATGCAGTAAGCTCTGCCTCACCTGAAGGTGTAGTCCTTCATTTGTGAAATCCCAACACTACTTACCACTGGAAACGACTACGGCTCCATGTGAGAAATGAACACGACCAGCGGAACTTAAAAGGCTAAGAGGTGTTGATTTTTTTCCACGCATTACTATGTCTCTGAGACATAGTTATTAAAAAAAAATAAAAAGGAGGCACTTGGGTGAAGCTTTGCCCACAGAAATGCTGCTGAGTAAGTTTGCTCCTGGTTTGTCGTGCTAATATCCGTCTCTCTCTTACTTGGACCTTATTGGCAAGAGGAATGGATAAGCTACAAATTTTAATATGAGGAAAAATCTGAAACAGCAAAAGGCACCTGTGCTTTAATCCTGTAGAAGTAACAACGATGAGTGTTATCTGACCCGCTTTAACCAGTGTAATAAAACAAGTGTCTTTCCACTGAAAATCAAAGCAGGAAAACCAGAAGAAACTCAAGGTTTGACCTGAATTCAGTGCTGGACAGTTTCACCCACACCCTGCTGAGTCCTACCAAGAGGTGCTCGCTTGCTCAGGGAAGGGGTGCGGTGTGTCTGGTGCCAGTGAGGAGATGCATCTCACTGTCCATCTTCTGTGTGGTGCAAACATGTAGATCCAGCCCTGCAGGACTGAACTGGTAATTTCTGATTGTCTCAAGGACCCTTGGAATATCTTTTAGTTTTTCAGGAAAGTGCAGCCTGCTTCAGTGATCTGGCCTCACTCACATCTCCTATTATAAACACAGGTTTGACCTCATGGCCTGACTGTCCTCAAACGTTTGTGCCTGCAGGCTTGGAGCATAACGCTATAGAAATAGGATAGGGGAAGTTTCTTGGAAACTGCTAGGACAGGCACCAAAAATAAAAGGCATCTGAGCAACAAGTGGAACCACACAGACCCAGCACTGCTGCTCTCTTTGCTTTCCTGGTTGGCACTTTCATGCTATCTTTTCCTCTCCAGGACATTTGTGGGAGGCTATAAATATACAGAGTCTGTGCAATTGTTCCCGTGGAAATGAGGGTTTCTGTGTCCCCGTGCTTGGGACTGAGCAACAAGGTGTGCATCAGGTGCCAGTGCCGTGATGTGGGGCTCTGCTGCTGGGCTGCTCTGGGACACCTCTGCAGCTGCTTAGGGAGGGGAAAAGAGAAGCTTGATGTTTTGAGGTCTGTACTGCTCATGTGGCACAAGTCAAGGCACCGTATCAGAGCCGAGGATGTTTTTCCTAATTCCTGATTGTAATATACAGCTATTCTGTCTCTCTTCACGCCTCCCCTGTCACGGCTTGCACAGAAATGCCAGCATGCCCACAGCAGAGAGCGGCTGGGACAGGGACCTGCTCTGAGGCAGAGCATGCAGTAAAGCTTCGTTACGAGGCCCGAATTACCCCAAAATACTCAAGCCTGGGAAGGCTTCTGCCCAGCGACCGTCCCACACAGCTGCATGGAGAGCACGAAAAAACCTGCTCCTGTGCCTGTTTTACTGGGAACGTTACTTGAGGGTCTGAGCAAAACCGCAAGATTAGGGATGAAATGCAACTCTGAGGCTTTTTGTGGTAGGGCACTGCAGCGTTAGATGGTTCCAGTTACAGCACCAGGACCTGGATGGCCTGTGTGGGCATGCTGGGGATGTGCTTCCCCAGAACACCATGGGGCAGGAGGTAAAGGAGATCAGA
>NW_010391066.1:64203-69775 GCF_000710305.1 Buceros rhinoceros silvestris | reverse complement strand
AACACTGAAGCCCCAACTCTCTCTGGGGCTGGTGTACACTTACGAAATGAATTTTACTGCTCCGAGATGACTCCAGAATATCCTCTCTGCTTAGTTTCTGGTTACTCAGTCTGGGGAGGAGCAAACCAAGGCAGAAGGGTGGCCCAGCTCTCTGCCTGCTTACTTCGAACCTGGAAGCTGGAACTACTGAGCGCTGGCTATACACAGGATGTTGTGACTTTGTGCAACACCTGTAGAGTCCTTTGAAGCTTGGGAGCAAGGACAGGCGGGTTTTGCTCCATAAATAACTCCTCAGCTCAGTGGAACAGGCCAGGCAGCAAAATAAGGCTAAATGAAAAATTATAGGGTGAATTTGGCCTCATAATCACACACAGATAATTTGTTGCTTGAACAGAATTGGCTGAATACAAACAAGGCTTCAATGTGCCTCATTAATTGGAGCTATTTTTCTAGCAAGCCCCATGGAAATATGAAGTGGCTTTGCTCTGCAATTTGTGATACAGTTTGCTATTAAATATGTTCAGTTTGATTGTGGCAATGTGTCTCATTTTGGAAGCTTTCACAGCCACCATGTAAAAATAACAGAAGATGGCAGCAGCCAGTTCCCCAGCGCAGATGTCCTCCTCCATTTGCTGCTGGCTGTTGCAGCAGACAGGTGTGCTGGGTGAACCTAAGCTCTGAAGCTCAGTAACGCTGATGGCAAGGAGAGGCATTTTGGGATAAAGCAGCTTTCCTCTACCGGTAGCACCACGTGGGACAGGTTCTAACAGGTTTTTGCTGCCCGGACAGTTACGATGCCCTATCTGACCTTCATCCAACCTTGCCTTTCCATCTGTAGTCACAGCAACAGTCCCGTACACCTCTGCACTGATACAGTGCCTAACGTTAATCACACCTGACTGTTTTATACACTAATCCTGTGACCTCCCAAAGCTGAGATCATATATCGAACACTCACATTAACCTCCTGTTAACTTTGGCCATACTGTGTCAGAGCAATGAAACAAAAACCTTTCTAACCTGGACATACTAGGGCTTAAGACAGTAACTTAAAACATGTTTCCATAATTTGGGGCACAAAGTCTTCGCTTTAAATGCACAGTTTGTTTTAGTCTGTGTGGTTTAGATTGGACAGAAAACTATGAGTGGGTAAAGGCCAAAGCTGATTAGGAGTCAGGTGAGCTTGCTCAGCCCAGAGATCCTTGTTTCAGTGACAGCATAGGTCCACAGCTTCCCCCAGCTGTAGAAGTCTATTACTTGGCACAACCAAAATAGACCTGCATGGAATTTGAGTGATTTGGTTGGTTGATCAGACTGCATGGATCTGGGCTTTCAGCAATCTGAATATGACTGTCAAGTATTTAACCAGCATCTCTCATATGCCGCTACGGCAATTGGTGCACGATCTCTGTGCTGCAAGGAGTGTGCTTGAAGCAGCTTCTGGATGATAGGGAAGATGATGAAGTTGTGGCTTTACTCGCTGCATTAAGGAAAAAGGTCTCGTTCATGGACCAAGAAGCAGTGCAGAGATCTCTGCAGGAGAAGGTGCCCAGAGGTCTTATCTGTACGAGCCAAGTGCACACATGGTTTAGTGAAGATCTGTGAGCAAGACGACGTTTGGCAGCAGAGAGCTTCCCCAGCCTGTAGTCTCGCTTTGCCACGGTGGGACGGACAAGTTGTCTCTTGACCAAGACCTTCTGACTTTCTCTACACTCACGAGCAGCCCGTCCTGGAGAACATCAGTGCAATTTCACAGCGCGTCATTTTCAAGGACATGTACCGTGATGACACATGTCACACAGTGTCATTTGCACCTGAAAAACTATGGCATTCAAGAGGAAACACTTAGCAGAAACAACAGCATGGGCTCAAACTGAGACAGGAATACTTTATGCTGTGCAGACCCTGGCCTGCTGGAAGGTGGCACGCTCTCTGGAAGGCAAGTAGGGAAACGTGTTGCTAATTTTACTAGACAACTTCTGCCCTCCCCTCCTTTTCATTTTGCAGTTGCCAGCCTCCCTGGCTCCTCTTAAAATAGAAACATCTGACACCTTGTTTAACTTATGCTGGGGGCCAGCGGGGAGGAGGGCGGGGGTGGTGGTGGGTATAAATCCCCTCTCTGCGGTGTGTCAGTCAGCCTCTTCTAAGAAGCCCTGCTGGGAATTACATCCCAGTTTGCCACCTGCATCCAGCTTCGCAACCCCCTACCTGGTCTTCTTTTCTTGCCCCAACTTTGTGCCAGCTTGGGGACTCCGTGCCACAGTCCCACTGGCTCGCATCGCTCTCTGACACTTGCTGGGTGTGCTGCTGTCAGAGGCATGGAACAGTGATAACCACCATGAAAAGCGGGGGCTTTTCTTTGCCACATGGGGACAGAAGCTCAAAATGGAGAAGGGGTATTTCAGCACAGTTGAAGTGGAGCTCTTCTTGCATTTCAATGAGACTGTTATTGCCTGCTTGCAGTTAATCTCTCCATGTGTTATTAGCTTCAAGAAGTATGGCTCAGTCATGTTGCCATGCTACTGCACACACTGAATTAGCCGTGAGGGAGGCAGATTGTGCCTCCAAACAGTTTGAGTGCTTTCCAATCCCCATATGATGACCCATATAATGATTTGAGTTCTCCTTATTCCTCCCTCCCATGGAAGATCTCCTTTCCCCTTATTATGATGGGAAACCTGACTTGATCTTTGTTTTTCTGAAGGAAATACATAGAGAAAACCTGCAGGAGGCTCCATGAGACATCCTCATGGGGTGGGTTTTTTGGATCCTTTCTCTGGGGAAGATTCAAGGAGCCTTGCAGTGGTAAAGGACTTGGTGCTCTTTATGATCCCAAAGCAGCACTGCATCCCTCCCTGGAGGAGACACATGTACAGTTAAGCACAGTGGAGGAGCTCCAGCCCATGGGACTGTAGGTAGGTATGTGCCCACCTTCCCTGTAATCACATCGTAGCTGTGTCTGCCCCCTCCCGTTTGTCCCAGGGGCGATCATGGGACGGTTCTCCAGAGAGAGCACCCTGATCCATAGGTGAGCTGGAAGCCGCTTTTTTAAGGAAGGGGTTGTTAGTGCAGCCGTGATGTCATTTGGCTAAATTCCATCCAAACCATGTCCTATATAATTTTCTAGTCCTTGTTACCCTGCCAGCTCGAAAGTTGTATCTTCTAAAATGCTCGATTAGCAAAGCAAAGGGGAGTGTAATGGAGACAGAAAATGCCAGTGAGAAGTACATACAGATGAAAAAAAGTAAGAAAATTTTTCTGTCAGAAATCCCCTGAACTCTAGAGATGTAGGAAACTTCTTTCCTCGATCTCTCTCCTTTTTTTAACAAGCTGCTCCCAACCTCATGTTCAGCTTCAGGCTGCAAAGTCTGGTCAGGCCTTGGGAATGTAGTCTCTTTGTGTGCATTATTTCTCTGTTTGTTTTCTCATGGCTTTGCAATGAGGGCAGAGGAAAAGGAGACAAATATTAAGGTCCAGCCCCAGTTATATTCCCACCACTTGGCTAAGGAAGACCTCAATTTTGGAAGAATTAATCAGGATCTCTGCAGTCTCGGGAATGTTTGTGCATTGTGACAGAGACCCGTAAAGCACTTAGATGTGTTAGAGCTGAAATGATCAACAGGATTGCAACTACTTAAAAAACAAAGTGACATTAGAAATTTCTATTTATGTGACAACGGCAGAAGTATGTGACAAGCCATTCTCAGAGTCCAGGACTGCAACACAGTTTGGCCATCTGGCACCTGAGAGTAGGAAGTTTAAATTGGATTTTAATAATACATTGCACCGTCTGATGCCACAACGACTCAAAGGAAACCCGCTCTGCTTACACCTTGAAGTCTGCAGCCTGTACTGAATCCCAAAGTGTGAAGGAAATCTGCTATTTCTTTTCAAAATTGTCAAGCACTTTGCTATTAATGGGGAGGGGAAAAAAAAGAGAGAGACAATAAAAGAAAATGTCTTGGGTTTGTCATTTCTGTTTTACAAAGGAAGCGCCAGGTAGGTGACAGGTGTGTAAATTCCCCCATAATCCTGCTCAACACAAACCACACGCTGGTTTGAGTCTGTTCTTGGAAATCCTTTACTAACCCATCTCCTAAAAAAAAATTATCACACTAAACCCATTATTTCCTCTTGAGCTCTGAAAAGTTTTTTTCCCCTCATTTGTTTCTCCGGAGAAACTGAAAGGTTTGGAGATTGAAAACATAATGATGGCTTTTAAAAGAAACTGACTTTTAAAATTAGAGACTAACGCAAGAGATGGGAGAGATGAGTGATGGTAACTAGCAAGGTTTGCCACTCCCTCCAAGCTTTGCGGTGTTCCAGCTTGAAACAGCTGTAAATCATTTCTACCTCTGACTTACGCGAAGCAACATCTGCGGGTGCCAGTGCAGCACGCACGGCTTGCACAGCTCCCTTTCACTCCTTCTTGGTATCACCTGGGTAAAGGTTTCAAGTCCTAAATAGCTGAGGTAAATTATTAATCACATGTGCTGTTTAACTAGCTACCACATGGTTTTCACTTTCCAAACTTCAACCAGCTTGGGTTTTTTTTTCAGGAGGAAAAATACATCTGGATGCAGCCATAGGGTTTCTCTGCAACTTTTACTATGTGTTTGTTAAAGAAGGCTTAAAAAAAAAAAAGGCTCTTTCCATCTCTGTCCTCTGTCCCTGTTGCAGGCTGAATTACAAAGATCACAATGGTACACGTTATTTTGAGGAAGTCTCACCAGGGGTCCCTGCAAGGACAGGAGCTCTGCCTGGCCACCACCACTTCATGTGACCTGCAATACCCGAGCTGTTTTGGGGGGTGAGAGGGACCTAGTCTGAAATCTGAGCCATCAAATGTCCTGCCTAACAGGAGGGATGGAAGTAGATGGGCTGTGGTAAAACAAGGACCTGAGTGAAGGGTCTGACTGCAGAGGGAGCTGCAGGTGACCATCCCCAGTCCAGATGCATGGCCAATCCCATCTTCACTGGTTGGCAGATCTTACCACTGAATGTGTGCCAAACAGTTGCGAAATAGAGTGCTTAACTGCAGAATTAAAACCTTCTCGTTGTGAGAACCATGTCTGAAATGTCTGTGGCTGGGCTGGAAAAATACTACCTCTTGCTCCTTCCTGGGCACCTCAACCTTACTCTGCACTGTCAGATTTGGCATCACCAAATTTGTGGTGCATTTGGTCTGTAAACGAACCAGCCAGGCTCCAAGTTCCCGGCCTGATGTTCTTTCTAGGCAGTGAAATTCAAAAAGAAACAATTAAAATTGGAGCTACTGATTGATGTATGATTCTGTGTTCCTCGTCTTGTTGTGTATCAGCTGTACTGGCATAAGTTCCTGAGTTGTGGCATAGACAGTACACACAAATGCATGGACGAGAGTGAAAAATGAAGCTATCCTGGCTGCTGTTCATGTCACCACCCAAAGTTCATGACAGTTCCTTGGGATCACCAGGTGATGGAGGATACAGGACATTCAAAGTATGACCTGCTCATGGTTTGTTTCTGGGTTAGGTTTTTTTTTTTGGTTTGGTTTGGTTTGGTTTTGGCGGGGGGTGTTGTTTGGTTTTCT
>NW_010391066.1:49957-64119 GCF_000710305.1 Buceros rhinoceros silvestris | reverse complement strand
AGGGAAAGATAAATACTTCCCTTCTTTTAGAAACATCCTCTTGTTTTGTTTCCCCACTCCCCCTTGAGCGCTTAACCTTACCAGTGATTGATATATGTATATTCTAAGTGCATCAATCAGCATTTCAATCAGCTGAGCATAGAGCCTGAGATAACAACTCCCTTTGCTATGGTTGGTACGTGCAATTGGATTCTGCTTTGGCTTTCATTTTTGTCTGACAATGAAGAGGTGAAATAACTCACTATATATTTAACTTTATGAGGGCTCACAGGCTACATCATCACTGTGACTGCATGGTGACCTGGCTGCACTGTGCCCTTACGGATGTTTATGGAAAGGGGAAAAAGGGAATACTAATTTTAGGACCAATCATGTTGGCAAAAACAGTATCATTATGATTTTGCAAAAAAAGAGAATCAATAGTAAGTGTTACACAGGGGTGTCTCGTCGAAAGTGTGTAACGGCATCAAATGACATCAGTGGAAATACGGGTTAGGTGTCAGCAAAGGCTGTCTGCAGGAAAGGATAATGAAGACTCTGAACAGATTGCCTAGGAAATGTGCAGGATTTCCACTGCTGAAGATTTTTAAGACCATTTGAGAAGGGCATTCACCAGAAATGAGATAAATTTGATCTTTCCATACTTTACCATAGTTCCCTACATTATTGATTAAAACAGAAACTTCTCTTTTTCAGAGCTAACTGGTAAGGTGACGGTTAGACACAAGACAGCATCTTCTTTAGGACAAACTGGTTTATTTGCAAAAAAAGTGTTAAGAACTCAGGCTCAAAAATCCTTCTTCAGGTATGAATCAGAGGCAACTTACTTCAGAGCTGGGAAACTGGAGTACATCCACAAACTTACACTTGCAACTTTCCTGGAAGAACTACAGACTCATTGTTGATACATTTTTATGGTACGTTACAATCCTCCCCAACTTCACCTTCCAGGTGATGCAGATGCTTCCCCAGAGATTACCTACCGCTTTTCTTTCTCTTGCTAACACGCCTTCTTCTCCACCAGTGTTAGCTACATTATCTTTCAGAGGTGATCCATCTGCTATGTATGTAGCACCTAGCTGCAGCAACCTACATGACAATCTGAAGTTAGGGATGGAGAACCTCCACCATGATTTTAAGGTGAGCATTCTGACCCCTCAAGTCAGGAGTCTGGCTTCATGCCCTGATCCTTCTGAAATGCTGCCTGTCCCAGGGCATGTACCGAGTTCTCAGCAGGAGGTTCTCTGGTCCATCTTCTGCACAAGAACAACATCATTCCCGAGAGAAGTCTGCCCACCCATCGAAGGTGGAGATCTTGAGCAATGGAGAAATCACAGCTTCCTCAGACAATCTTCTCAAGTGCTTCATTATCTTAGATATAGAAAGTCTCTATGCCCTAATGTCTTAACTTCTTACTTTTACCATTAAATAATTTTGTTCTAGTCTTGGCCACCCTCCTCTGACTTCTCCCTGCCTGGTCCACCCATCATATTTGAAGTACTGTTGCCCAAATTATGCAGTTCAGACCCACTGAGGGGTTTGACAGAAGATAATCAAGCAGAGCAGAGCAGAATTATCCTGTGTTTTCAGATTGGGACACTTAAGTTTACATATCCAGTACAAGATTGACCTTTTTACAGCAAGTTATCATTGAGTTATGCTCAACCTGTAGCCTACTTCCCCAAAACTCCTCCTGACTGGTAATTCCCTGGTGTGTTTTTGTGAAGTTGTTTTTTGCTGTGCAGTGCAGAACTTCGTATTTGACTAGTCAAAAATGAGTCATACTGTTCTGCAGGGGATTTCTTAAATTTTTTTTTTTAGTACTTCTTAATCTATGCACCATTTTGCATGCAACATCTTCCAGCTTCACATCACTAGCAAATGTCCCTTTTTTTCTATTCCCAGGGAGTTACTCAAAATGTGGATGTCAAGGGTTAGAGCTGGGCCGGCTCCAGACGAATGGCAGATGCTCTCGATTACCTCCCCCACCACTGCATTCCCAAAGAGGGGCAAGAGAAAAGGAGCAAGAGAGAGAGACTGATGGGTTGAAAAAGAAAACTGAAACTGCTTTAATGAGAATAATAATAATAAAATGAACTATATAAAAATACATACAATACCAATACCAAAACCAACCCCCTGATAGAAACCACATCACCACCACCACTGATGCTGTGGGGCCGACACTGGGGAAGACCCAGTGAAGTTGAGCGATGTGAGCTACCGGAGTTAATCCTGAAGTCCTGAAGAGCATGGAGCCAACCCAACATCTGTCAGGAGTACCATGGGCAAAGAAGTGCTTTAGGTCCTGGATATTTTAAATTTTCTCTGTGGTTCAAAATAATGAGTTCTTTGACATTTAATTTAAAGCAATTACCTTTCTTATCCATGCAGAAATGTGCCATAAGTATCCTGCAGGTAGGAGTGTTCAATGGGAAATGCTCAAGCAGCAATGGAAGATGGTGGCAAAGCTGAACTCACCTTCCCCTTAGGTGAAACTAACCCCTGACTTGCTCACTGTGGGGGTCCTCAGGATTGCATGCAAAAGGAGGATGCCAGGCTTCTTGGAATTCAAAGAGGGGGATGTTGGCTCCTGCAAGGGTTAGGCAGAAACTGAAACTTTTGGTTTGGTCTAATCAGGGTTTGGCTTTAGAGCACCATGGTTCTACAGTCAGGCTCAGACCTTTGCTCACCTACCTTGCAAGCAGTTATCACGTATTTCTAAGGGACTGCAGTTGTCCACAAAGAAGGAGGGCAGAGAGAAAAAAACCCACTAGATGTCTGAATAATTATTGTAAATGGAGGCTCCATGCATATTTTTGGGTGTGCGGGCAAGAAGGAATGTTATGGCTGCTTCCAGCAGCCCCACAAGCTTGGTCTGGAAAAAAACAGTCCTCCACAGGTACTACCTTCACTGTTTCCCTTTTTGCTGGTCTAAGAACGTGTGGTCCTTAAGTATGATAGTAAATACTTTGTATAAGTAAATTGCTCCTCGTCTGTGCTCCTTTTATAGCAAAACACCTGGTGTATTTCAGCTTTTGATTCCTGATGTTTCCCCACACCTAGACAGAGATCTCTTTTTTTTTTTTTTAATTTTATTTTATTCTACAGCATGGTGCATTTATTCCTATGTAATTTTCTCTCAAGATCACTGCAATGATACCATGAAAGGGTCTGTGCAACTCCAGACACTACAGATGCATTCAGCTGCTGCTGAAACTACAGGAGGCATCCAAAAATAAATTAAAACCACCAAGTTCCAGAGTGAATCTAGTCTCTGGGGATCTTCTGCAGCCACGAAGGAGGAGGGAGCTGGCTGGAGCTGAACCCCGCCCCCCAGACCCCTGCCTAATGACAGGGTGTGCTGAGCTCTGCCCCTTCCTACACGTGCACAAGGGGAGCTGACTTCTGCAGCGGAATCCTTGTTGCTGGGCTGGCGTTTTCAGAGGAAGGTCTGGTTTCTGCTGTGCCAAATGCCAGGTTTTGACAAGCCAGGCAATGTCCTCTTGGTACATTTGCCTCTGCATAAGCATTCTGGTTATAATCCGTGGACCGTGTAGCGATCACACCTAACCACGAAAACAGTTCTGTTCTCATGTCAGAGGCACCAGCACACCAGCACGTAGGAGTGCTTCTTCCCTTTGAGCAGCACTGGTTTGTATAAAAAAAAAAAAGGCAAGCAAGCCACTGTTTTGCTTCTGCTGTTGCTTAAGCCACTCAATTTGATGCCAAGGAGCGGGGAGCTGAATTTCCATACATCCTTTCTGGGTAATTTCCCTTCCTCCTCTCACATCCTCAAGGAAAGTCTGATTTTCATAACCACTGTATTTGACTGTTTTGGGGGTTTTCTTACTCTACTTTTTTTGTTGTTTTTTTTTTTACAGTGTCAAATATTTTAGACCAGGCTTATGCAAAAAGATTAAAGAATATGACTGTATTCAGCCAAAAGTAACTATTCTTATGGGATAATTTGACTAATGAAAGTTTAATTGTATTTCAGGGAACTGTATGCCATTGTGGTGCATTATTTTTGTACCTCACAAAGATATTAAGATTGCAGCTAATACAGAGTGATATGGGAGGATGCCAACTGGATTCAGAGTATTTAATCAGATTACTTTGGCTTTGAAATCTCTTCATTGGTTAGTTATAAAATTTCCTATCAACTTTAGGCCATTTCTGCTCCATTTTGAGGGCTCTCACATTAGCTCGAAACCTCCGAAATTATTTGGGAAGGAAGAGATATTTCATGTTCACGTTCTTGTTCTTATTCTGTTTTCCTCTAGTCATTTTGTTTCTGAAGTTTCAGCTTGTGTAACTTTGGGATGGGTGTTGAGCACCTTTTGAAAGCCTATGAGAGCAGATGGTTTTAAAGGCTGTTGTCCATATATCTGAAATCATCTGCCCTCACAGATTTGAAAGTCTTGACTCCCTTTTCATTTGCAGCCCTTTGTACAGCTTTAAATTTTGAAGTTTCTTGTTTGAATAAAAAGCATGCAGGTGCAGGGGGGGAAAAAAGCATGCAAAAAGCAGGCAAAATATTAGTTATAAATTCAGTCTTCACCCCTCCCTTCCTAGCACCACCACTCCCTCCTCTCTCCCCGCCACGCCCCCCATACACTAGGATGGCAGAAAACAACTACTGGGTGGATAACACTTGGGTGGAAGAAAAAAAAGCGACTACTAATGTTGGGTGCCTCAAGCAGAAAGAGGAATAAATGACTCATGCTTAAGAGAAGCCCAACTGAGTTCGCATTGCTGGAAAAAAATGCCCACCAGAAAGGACATCAGATAACAGAGTACTTTGCCTAGTGAGGTAATTATGATTCAAACAGCAGATGTATTCAAGGTAAGATGAGATAAACTCTCCGACATTACGGTGTAGGCAGCATGGTGGTGTGGGGTGAAGGTGAGGTCTGGGAGCTCCTGGGCTGGTGTGTGGTGACCCACTCCCCTTCCCCACCACTTCTCCACCGCCCTCAGGCTCCCTTGTTTGTGGGAGGATGTGGGCAGGAGGCTGGCAGGGCGCAGGCAGTGAGTTCCACTGCATTTCACAGGAAGAAGTTGGGGCCAAATAGTCTCCTAATAAAAACAAAATCAACAAGTTTTGTACACGGGACAGAAGGATGCATCAAATAAGGATGGCCAGGGCTCAGTTCGCAAGGGTTTATTCTTTATTTGAGCCTGTTTGCTCACTTCTTAACGAGTAGGGGTGTATCTGGTGCCCGTGCCAATGCCAGTCCCAGCTAGATTTTTTCTTCAGCTTCTCATTGCAGAGAAAAGAGAACTTCTTCTATGTTTAAAGAGCAGGGGTGGGAAGAAAACCCTTCCGACAGCATAGGCCTTATGACAGCACTAGCACATTCATTGTGAAAGTGATGGGTAACTAATGATGTAAGTGCAGGAAAAAAACCCAAACCATGTTTGGTTTTTTTTTCTCTCAAAAGTTCTGGCCTGAGAAGGGGCTGCAGAAACAATCACAGCCTGTGAAATCAGGGCAGTATTTAAAAAACGAAAGGGGGGAGGGGAAGGAGGATATATAAGTAATGCCAGCTGGATGTGAAATCAATCTGGCATTTCAAAATAATGAAAATATTTCTTTCTTTCTCATTCATTTGGTCTGGCATGTAACATCAGCGCTGCTGCCACATCATCATTCAGAGTTAGCATACCGGAAAGGAGACACTAGCAGAGACTCAATTACTGCTCAGCCCCCCAGAACAGGACACTATTTTGGGATGGTGCCACAGATACAGCACCACTGGAAAGGATGCCCCAAGCAGGACCACCTCCCGTACCCAAGGAACACCCAAGTACCCAAGCAGGATCACTCCCCAGATCCAGGGCAGCAGATGGAACGGGGGTCCTCAGAAAAAAATGTTCACATTTTGCAGTTTGCAGGAGCAGCCACTGAAAAAGGGAGAGGTAGCTCAGCTGACATAAAAGGGGGCTGAGGGCAATCACAGAACCTTTCCTATGCAAAATCTTGCATTACTTGAGTCAGGCCTCATTTAATCTAACCTCCATTCAGAGGTAGACATTTTAAGTTTGAGCTTCCCATACACATACACATAAGACATACACATAAGACCCCTTTTCTTCACACAAATCTGGGAACTGTGGGGATAAAGAGCTGTTTTAATGAATGATGCACTTTGCTGAGCAAGCAAACCCCAGACCTGGAAGAGTTGAAGAGGGAGATAGCGTTTCACACTTCATTTTAATGCCTGCTCAGAGGATTAAGATGAGCCAGAGGCACTGGAGAGCTATAAGAGCACATTTGGGGGAGCACGGCAGCACAGACAAGCAGGTTGCTCCCATGCTGGAATAGGCATCACAGAGCTGTTCAGGAGGAGATGTCACTTCCCCACCTGGGAAAGTGTCATGTGCCTGACCACTGAAACACCCCTCTGTGCCCTTGGACCAGGTTTGGCACCACTTTTCCTAAAGCAAGGCATACCAAAGGTATGGTCTCATTTTAATGAACAGGATGGACTTTGCAAGGGAAGGCTCCAGAGCTACTTGGACAAGGGATGGAGGAGCACTGGGTAGGAAGAGGAATGAAAAAAAAAATTGGGAAAAGCAAAGGGGTCACCAGGGGTTGATATAAAGAGGAAGTTGCTGTAAATCAAGCTGAGTTAGACCCTGCAATGACATCAAGAAGCTAAGTCCTTTCCGTGGCACAAACAGGAAGTAGACAAGAGGTGAGTGAGGAGGCAGTAAGGGAAGAGACAAGTACAAGAGATGTTCAGATACTGCACCAAGCTAAACAAACACCACAATTCAGTTTTCTATTTCTAAATATTTGGGATAAAGCCAGGGAAATTGTTGGGAATTAGGGCATGAAAATGCAAGGAGCCACACTATGGGTAAAAGCAAAGCAGTGGTCAATGCACCTTACCACATACGTGGACAAAATCATCTTCATCCCAGGACCCCTAAAAACTCATTTGTCAGACTGAATGAAGTCATTAATCCAACAGTAACTACTTTTTCTGTAAAACTACTCAGTCAGAGGTGCTAAGCCAGACTTAGAAAAAGGGAAATTATTCCTAGCCAGTTAACCACTGTGGTCTTGATGTTAGGAAAGGCCTAGAAAAAAATTGAAGGACAAATAAAAATTAAAAGAGTGGGGAAAAAAACCCCACAAACTTGTGAAGTTCAGACTAGTTTTAGCAGGAGTAACTCAAGCCAGCCTAGTCTGATGGACAGCCGATAGATGGCTAGAAAACCAATAGGTAATTGATTTTCTAGGCATAAGAGATGAAATAGATTTCATACAGCTGAATTTCAGCAGAAGGATTTGATACAGAGATGCCTAGAAAATGATCAGAGAAGCTAATGAAGATGGGCATTAACGTTCAGGTGATGAGATGGGTAAAGGTTTGGCTTAGAGTGAGAAACAGCTTTTACACTTTAGGGGAGCATCCAGCCAGAGGGAAACCTGCCAGTGGCATTCCTTTCCCAAGATAGGTCTTGGGTTTGTTTTTCTTAAATACTTAGATGACTGGGTTTTGCATAGACAAATGGGAGTGTGCTGATGAACCCTGCTTTAATTTCCTACAGAGTAGGACTGGAGAGTTTTTTGGGAAGAACTAGCTGAGTTTGAGGAGCAGGGTAATATGCGCGAGATGAGGTGAGGTAACACAGATCTGCAAAGTGATGCACAAAGGAAATTTTGTGCTACACTCGGAGGAAGTTGTCCATTGAAATTCATCTGGCCTGAAGCGACCTGAGCACTGGACTCAACTGTGGGTGACTATGCAAAACAAATGTGAGGTGACTATGGAAAACAAATGTGAGGTGGCTACGAAACATACAAAGCAGCCTCAATAGGTGTGAAAGCTAGTATGAAGGAAGGATATTCTTAGCCCTAATAAAGGCGCTGGCAAGCCCTGACTTATACAGCTCCAATTACTCACTTTCAGGAGAGAGAAATTTTACCGAAATCAAGTGGAGACAAGGATATAAAACTGGGTTAAGGGGGAAAAAAAAATGACCTAACTGCTAAAGGGTAAATAAAAAGCTTTGGCTTGCTTTCCTTAGCAAAACTGAGACTGAGAGGAGCTAAGGTTGCTGTCTGTTGAAATAATGCAAGTAAATCCAAAGGAAGGAATACAAACTATTTAAGCTGGGGAGATGGTAGACACAAAAGCAAATGGGTCCGAACTGTTTGCTATTAGCTAAAGCTGGGAACTGGGGGATGTCTCCGGCTTGAGAGCAGCAAGGCTCTGGGACAGCCTTCAGAGAGAGGCAAATGCCCAGCTGGCATGAAGATGGAGTTTGAGGAGGGTGAGAAAGAGCTGTATGCAAGGGAGCAACACTTGAGGTTATAAGAATTTAATTCCCACCCTATCTTCTTCTGTTTGAGTAGCCAGTAATCCCTTGATGAGTCTCACAGCAGACTCTGTTTGCTCTGCACTGTATCAATGTTTATCTCATTCACAGCGGAAAAAGCAAACCCGGGAAACGGGAATTACGCTCTGAGGAGAAACACCACGGTGCCCTCGCTCATGAGGTATGGAGGGTAGATCTGCCTCTGGGTTTCAGCAGACTATTCTTCAGCCATCTTCCATTCATTGTTGGGAATGAGAGCTAAATAACTCCTAGCCTGTTTCGCAACAGAGAGACTAGCCTCCCTAAGAGGTAAGACACTTCCTTTCTTTGCTTGAAACATCATGAACTTTCAAACTTGGCAAGGCTCTTTTGAGTTCGATCTAATAATAAACCCAAACCTTACATTGCACAAAAGCAATGAGTCTGAACTTGCCTGAACTTGCCTCGGGGAACTGAGATCCAAAGCTCTGTCATTCCCTCAAAAGCCATTCTCCTCTTTGCAAGGACAGGATGTTGTTGTAACAGGGCATCCTTGCTGTTTGCTCAGTCTCCCTTCCTCGTGATGAAATCCCTCTATAGCGACTCTGGAGGTCCTCCTTCAGCTCCTGTTTTGGGCATACAATGTGCTGCCCAATTAATCCCCGCTCTTTTCTATGAGTGATTTATGGAGATTCGAAGGACATTGAGACTCAGCACATTTTCTGTTTTCCAAATGTTGGTGCAACGAGAGTGGTACTTTTCCTGCCAGTGGGAACCTGAAAGACCTGATGGGCTTTTCTGGCAGGACTTGATGCCAGTGAAAGGGGCGCCAAGCCGCCCGCGGAGCAAGAGGAAGTACAAATGTGCGTTTGCTTTGACTTCCTCTGGGAACCACGAAAAAATATTTTGACTTGATTTTACAGTTCAGTTTCTCATTAGCACAATGCGAGCACACAGCCAGTGATCAGAAATGCCCTTGCTTAATTTGCATTGGTTCCCGTTCAGTTATTAGCCACAATTGGCGTTAGATGAACAAAAAAACAACCATGCATTGAAGAGCAAGTGAAACACTTCTTTTTGCATAAATTTTTTCTTATGGTACTGGTTCTTTTTTAAAAAGAGAATGGTATTATGTCATCATGAAGTATTTATTCTGGGAGGGAGGAGGGGAGTCTGCAGTGTTTGTTCTAGGTATCTAAATTTAAATTACTAACTTGAGCACATTATCTCCCTAGGCTGCCTATTAAAATGAATGGAGAGGGAAGGGCTCCTCTAGTGAGCAGTTCAAAGGCTCTTGCTTAAGAGTCCAGTATTTTATTACCATGCCTTGCAATATAACATGTGTCATGGTCATATTTTATTTTACCTTCTTGCATGCTCCTGTTCTCCACGATGATGTGAAAAGCACAAGCTCTCTGTATATCTGGATTTGTTACCCACCGTCTTCCTATATTTCATTATGCAAATCACAAAATTACTAGAGCTCAAAGGAATGAAATTGTTCACTTCCTTCCCCCTGTACAAAAACAAACAGTCCACTCTGATGTTGAGTTCAAAGCTCAGCAATTTTTACCTATGCAGGAGTGGAGATTGCTGGTGGAATCCCATCCCTTGGAGTTGGAAAGTGAATTTGGACTTATATGGGCCTGATCCAAATCTCATGGAAGTTGGAGAGCCCATGGTTTAGGAACTGTTACACTAAATTATTCCCAAATCCAACTTGCCTATCATCTTCTTTGCAGTGGGGACCACCAGCAGATGCTTTTGGTGAATGCTGAAATGGCTTTGCAGTAGGCAGGCTGCGACATTTGGTCACATCCTAATCATCCACAGACAAAAGCCATCTGAAGTGAGGTCTGACACATGAACGTTAATTTCCCTTCTACATGTTATCTCAGCGTTAGCCATTAAAAATATAGGTTTCCTTGCTGCTCATGTAATAGGGAGAAGCTGTAGCTACAACATCTCACCTTCAGAGAAGCAGTGTTCTTGTAAGAAAATTGAGGGGGAAATTACTGAGAGTACTCAGAGAGCAGTTACCAGGTGCACAGTGTCAAACTGGAAAGATTTACTGAGCTGGATCCCTAGGGATAAGGCCTGGGTTCAGGACTATTCAGTATTTTCACTAATAATTTGGATGAAAGGGTAGAGAGCCCCTTTGTTAAGAGTTTCAGCTAAGAGCAAGAGACACTAGGGAGGAGAGGATTAGCACTCAGGAGATCTCAGTAATTAGAGGAATGGTCTGGAAATAAACAGGAAGAAATTCAGTGAAGACAAGGGCAAATCTGCACCTGCTTGGAAATAATCAGCTCCACATGTGCATGGAGGCAGAGAGCAGCCAGGTAGCTGCTCTGCCAGGAGGGAGCTGGAGGTTATGATGGAGCAATGACTCAGCTGTGGAAGGAAGAAACATCAGGCTGGGTTGGACAGCTGGGGATGTTGCAGAGGGATAAGCCCTTCAGCTGGATCACTGGGACTGGTTTCTGGCATTACACCTCAGGAAAGATGTGACTGCAGTCCCAAGAAGCGTAAGGCTGCAGAGAGCCTACAAACCAGTGGCTATGAGGAGAGAGAAAGCATTTGTATTTAGCCCGGGGAAGGCAAGGCTGAAAGGAGACACAATAACAATCTTCAAGCGCAGTTAGCCTGCCAAAAAGAGGAAGGTGGTGAACTATTCTGTGTCCAGAAATTATCCTCTGTGGTTTAACCACGATTTTCTGTGGTTAGAAAAAAAAAATAGAGAAGGAGAGAGAAATTGAGATGATAGATAAGTTGACTTTACTGCTTTACTTATGAAGTGCCTTTGGGCGTAAAGCACATGATCAAACATAGCCAAGTTACTGCAGCTTAATAAGTTATTGCCTGTTGGCTGAACCATACTAATTAACCATGTGTGTGCCCTGAGCCTGCCTCAATTGCCGGATGAAATGGGCTCACTTAAATTCTTGTGTTTTACTTTGCAGATGAGGCCAGGCTGAAAACATGCGTAAGATTGGTGATTACAGCTCAGCTGATGGAGGGTGACTTCCCAGGAATGGAAACTTGTCCTTAGTGCTCAGTTGTAAGGCTGGCACTGTGGTATCTGGGAATAATGAAATGGATTTGACAAGGAAGGAGGAACAGAAAACAGACCTAAATATGTGTTAATTCACGTTGTGCCAATAGAAAAGTGGCTCTATACAAGTGTATGGAAATGTAGCAACATTGAGTTTTATAAAAGACACGATTGAGAATTGCTATGTGAAATGGAAGCAGAGGCTTCTCCTTTGTCAGTTTGTTGCTATTTTATCAAATCACATTAATTAACCTGGAGAGGACCTTTGGAAGTTATCTTCTTCCCTTCTGTGCTCAAGGCAGGATCAAATACATCACCGCCATTTCTGACTGATGTTTGTCTAACCTGTTTCTGAAGCCCTGCAGTGGTGCAAAATCTGGTCCTCCTGGACAACCTTTCCCTGTATTTTCCTATCTTTAACCACTCCATCTGATCCAAAATACGTAGCTGATGACAAGTTACACACCATTCAGCCCAGAAAAGCCAGAGGACATTCATTTGCTGCTGTGATCCTTTCAATTTTCTGTAGGAAAGAGAAATGCTAGAAATCTTCATAGAGATTATTTGATAGCATAAATATTTTTTAATCTAATTTAGTCTAGAGATGATTGTTTTCCCTTCAGGATGTAGTTTTTTGCCAGGAGCTATAATGCTACAGTAATAATGTATACACCACATTCCCCAAGTGCCTGCAACACAGGAACCAGTTTTCACAGCTGTGTTTTATATATGTGGAAGGAGGTGCTACTACATATGTACTTGGTGTTAGGCTTCCTAGCTTTCCCAGATATATGCTTTAGACTGAGGATGTGTGATTTAGTTGGAGTTGAAATTTAGCCCAGGTCTGGGGATTCTGTCTACTGCAGCACAGAAATAATCAGCATCTACATGAAGTTCGTATCCAGATGTGGATCTGCAGCGGGGGGAAAGTCTGTGGCTGATTCAAGCTTGGGTTTGTCTTATCTCTACTTTTAATGCAAAGAAATTTTATACGAAAACAGTACTCTCATGGAGTCCTTTTAGTACTGCTAATCCCCCTGCGGTATTACCAAGGAAATACCAGACAGTAACTACTTCATGGATATCCAAAGTGAAACCATCATACAGGAAGAACATGAGAACTGCTGAGCAGACTGTATTTCCAGTTACCTGAGAAGAACTGTACATCTACAAGTAGCTGATAATTGTAATGCTAGTATGATTCTCTCACGTCCTTCAGCAGATGCATTTTGTACAGACAGACCCTCGTACGGACAGATAGATTAAGGAACAAATACATCATTTTCTCCCCCTGCATGCAGAAGGACCTGTATACAGCTTGAAAGTGAGGGGCAACACTGGAAAAATGGTGAGGAGGTCATCTTGAAAAAGATTAAAGACAGCCTATTTCTTACACAAAGAATACTGAACTTCTGGGATTTATTCCTGCAGAAGGTACAGGTACTACCAGTTAATTCAAGAAGCAGTTAGATGAATTCATGGACAACATGTCCGTAAAGAGCCACTAAAGGGAATAAGCAGGGTTGTGCTCACTAAACTCCCTACGCAGCATGTCCTACCACCATCAAGAGAGACAGGGTATGGGGTGAGGTGGGCACCTCATCAGTCTCACCCCAGTAGTGCAAGACTGATATTTTTAGAACTGCATCTCCTCCCCATCTTGTCTGCCCTGTGCATGACTCCAGAGCCAAACCTACCTGTCACGGGGGTAAAGAGGTTCTTTGCTGCACTTGCAATAGTCTAGAAAACTGGAGCTGGCCTATGGGGAAATGGCTAATTGGGGTCATTGGCATAAAGCATCTAAGTTAAGGGTAGTTGTATCTACTGGCATCATTGTCTATCAGCAAGTGTAGCAAAAAGTTGGTGATAGCAAAACACAGCCCGGGAACACCTAGCTGTTCCTCAAAAAGTCTGGGGTTTGCATCCGGATTCCTCATTCTCTGCATCAGGAGAGGAAGGAGGGACAGACTACCCGACACACAGCTTGTCTATTTTTGCTTTCACTACATTTAGTGAGGGTTGGAAATGTGATGTATTTTCCAGAGCTCACAGCATCAAATAATTCTCAGTAGTGTCACAAACAATGTTGTTTCAGGTCTGTGAGGGATTTAAGGACAAGAGCCAAAGACCCTTGGAATAGATATCAATAATTCTGCTGCTCAAGCTGAAGGCGTATTTCCAACAGCTGTCAGGGGCTGTGTTTTTTTATACCCTCTCTAGCTGCAAGGAGGCAAGACCATCATAATTAGCTGCTAATTGAGAAGCCTGCATCTGGAAAGCTCAATTTCAGGGAACAAAGAGTCAGACAGACCCATTTGCAGGACTAATTAGAATTAATTCATAGCTATAAGTAGAAGGTCTCCCACAGTCCTGGGACCCTCCCTTGCCCTCTCATGAAACACTAGTCTAAACATATGCATACCAATCATAGAAGGCTCAGTGTGACTTGTGTGACTCTTCTGCAATACAGAAATAGCACTGCTTGTTAAAAATGAGTCTGATTTTCATTTTTTTGCAGCCCTGGGCTATGTCTTCCTTCTGCAGCCTCTGGTACCCACGCTCAGGTATCACAGAATGACAGAATTACTTTGGTTGGAAGAGACCTTTAAGATCGTCAAGTTCAACCATTAACCCAGCACTGCCAGGTCACCTCTAAGCCATGTCCCTCAGCACCACATCTATATGCCTTTTAAACACCTCCAGGGACGGGGACTCTGCCACTTCCCTGGGCAGCCTCTTCCAACGCTTCACAATTCTTTCTGCAAAGAAGATTTTACTAATATCAAACCTA
>NW_010391066.1:46524-49093 GCF_000710305.1 Buceros rhinoceros silvestris | reverse complement strand
TTCATCCAGCCTGTCCAGATCCCTCCGTAGAGCCTCCCGACCTTCAAGCAGATCCGCACTCCCAGCTAACTTCCAGTTGTCTTCAGACTTACTGAGGGAGCAGTCTATCCCCTCCTCCAAATAAAAATACTGAGGGAACTGGTGAAGGTGGTCACAAAGCCATTTGCATAATTTGTCAGCACTTTCACCAGTTCCCTCAGTACCCTTGGGTGGATCCCATCTGTCCCCATAGACTTGTACACATCTAAGTGGTGCAATAGTTCACTGACCAGTTCCTCCTGGATTATGAGGGCTTCATTCTGCTCCCCATCTCTTCCAGCCTGTCTTCCAGCCCAAGGGGCTGGGCATTCAGAAGATATCTGTTCTTACTCTTAAAGACTGAGGAGAAGAAAGCATTCAGTACCTCAGCCTTTTCCTCATCCTTGATCACTATGTGACTGTGTATGAAGCCTTTTGCTTTCACGGACTCTTGGGGGGGTATCATGGCATTTGTCCATCTGGGGGCTCCAGTAGTGCAGTCCTCACCCAGGCTTGCAGCAAGCACCCAAGCGGCTTTGCTACCTACTCTTCCTCCCTTTTGTGAATCTGCGTACTAATGAACGAAGTGACAACCTCTGCATCTTTTCTACTACTGCAAGAACAGAGCTTTCAGAGAAAAAGAGGTCTTCAAAACCAGACCACACTGTCTGTTGCACCCTTCTGAAGATGGCTCAGGCAGGACTAACTTCAGGCACCTCCATGAGCTGCTGGAGTCCATTCGTTTTTCGCTAAACGGGCCCAAAGCAGCTGTTTTCCTACCTGAACTGGGGCTCTGCCAGAGTCCCCAGTAGCCCTTCAGGTGGTGAGGACACAGGCTGCAGCTTTCAGTCTTCATGTGGTCTTTTAAATGCCTTTGAGAGCTGATTTTGTTCTTCAAGATCTGAAGTCAATAAAACCAAACAAATTTTGTACAGTATAAATCCCAGTAACAGGTCAACCTACAATATTCACATCTATTCAAGATCACTATGTCTCTTATTTGTGTTTAAGCAATTGCTTACCAGTCCTATCATCTCTCATTGCTTGAGGACTGAGTCAAGGCAAGGGCACTCCAGCGAGAAAATGAGCCAGACTGCTCTGTTATGCCACCAACATTTTCAAAATGCCTCCATTTTTGGTTGCTCAGTATAAGGCACTTTTAAAATGAGATGGATTTTTTCAGGAGGCATTGAACACCTGTCTTTGGAAAACTGCAATTACTTCAAGTTGCTTCAAGCTAAGGGCCCAAAAAAGAGCAAGACAGTAATTGATTTGGAGAAATGCAGGATAACATGTTCTCATTAGTGATGATCTTGTTACAGAGGAGGTGGCCTGCTGAATTCTGCCGTGCTGGCCTCCCTGTCTGAGGATGTCTAACAAACCTTGGAAACTTCATGGCTGAACTGTGGGTGTTGGAAGCTGATGCTTCTAAAGCAGATGAGTGGCTTAACTGCAGGGAAGAGGAGTCTGCACTGCTCGGTAGTTGTGAGGTGCCTCATTTATGGCTCCAAATATAGATGCACTTCTATATCTTTACTTACAACTGAAAATCTGGTGTGTGGTACTTCTGCAAGCATGTGCTGGGGCACATGTGAAACCACGTTGCTGAGGTTAAGAGACTCTGAGCTCCTTGAGTACCTTTAGATTTCCTGTTGAAGGAAACCAATTTTCTAAAAACAGGTTTTCCAGAGGATTTTCTGCCCACAGGTCCTCATCTGGACCATTAAATGGCAAGAACAATCTGTCAATTCTTTTCTGTCCTCCTTTCTGTGCACTGGATCTTATATGTTACTTCACAATTCCCATATGCTCATTTTGGTGAGGGACCGTATCTACTGCTGTCATAAACAAGGCCAACTGCCTTACCTTGGCTTCACAGCCTGCTGCTGAGAGGGGATCCAGCTGCCACAGTCTGTGCCTCTGTTAAGGCTTCAGGTGGAACTGAACTCAAACCATGAGTAATGCCTCTGCTCCCTTTCCCCTGCCTCTAGGGCCCTGAATTCCCTTCTGCACAGCAGCTGCAGTCTGAGAGCTGGGACTTCACATTTCCATCTGACCCAGAGGACCAGACCTGCCTCCGCAAATCTGCCCATTGCTTAGAGTCATGATTTGCCAGGAGCCCACCAAAGTTTTATGTACAGCTCAAGTCTTCAGGTGTTGCATGCTAGGTAAAAGCTACTTGACAGGCAGAGATCTGGTTTGTGCAGGTTGCCAAACACAGTATTGCCCCTCAGTTATGAGGCAAAACAAGATCTTCACCCTCTCCTCCATACAGCTATTGCTCCTGCCCTGCCATCCCGTGCTGGTGTGGGCAAACTGCAACCAACCACTTCTGACCTGGCTTGTGCTGCTACAAACCCAGATGCTTCTCATGACAGGAGTCTCCCATCGCTTTCTGGGATGCTTCCATCAATTTATTTCGCCAAACATCTGGATCCCCTGTGCGGTATTCAGTAACTTTACACCGCTCCAGACCTGCAGGCAAATGGGGATGACATAGCTTGACAAGGTCCCAAGTAGTTCAGTCTTGCCGAACACCAGAATTTCATTC
>NW_010391066.1:44115-46393 GCF_000710305.1 Buceros rhinoceros silvestris | reverse complement strand
TCAGTCCTACCCTCAGCTGCTGCTTGAAACACTGAGTAGTTGCAGTGGGACTTGTGGTTTTCCATTAGGTCCCAGTGGCTCGTGTTTGCTGGATTTGTTTGTATCTGCAGTGGCTCGCCTTTCTTACGTTAGATCAGCAAAGCTGGGCTAGGCTGTATAGAATCTTATTTTAAAGGCTTTAAAGACATTTTTATTTAACATCTCACTGACCTAGCCTGTAGCAGAGCTATCAGATGACTACAGAGCTAACTGTTTGTTGGGCATTGTTCTCCTCTTGACCTTAGGTCTCTTCCTCTTGAAGGCACAAAGCATGGTATCAAATGAAAACCCTTTCCATTGGTTGTGAAAGTTTTTTCAACACCTTTTCTCCCCCACCCCACCCCCTCACCCCCTCATTTTGTGCACAAATGAACTGACTGATTGGGGTTAGAAGTGAAACCAGAGATACTGAAATACCATTACGATGGTGCTGCGACTGCTCTGTACCTAAGTGATACCATATGTTGGCCTGCTTCTAGCAGTGTTCACTGTGTGACTACATTGACTCAGTAGGGATCTGTCTGGAAAAACAGTCAGGATGGAAATAGCTGAAGAGAGCTTCTCTGTGCAAACACTGAAAGAGCTGCTAAGGGGCAATGCCAGAACATAGTCTTTGATGACTGTTTCCAAACCACCCTACCTACAGAACTGGTTATGACCAGTAAAGGAATACGACTGTTCCAAAATGCACTCAGGAGATGTCTCTGCTCCTCATTACTTGGTTTGTGTGTAATGATGATCACCAATCCTGGAGATGATGCCCAGCCAGAAATGCCAGATACCACTTTGGCACAACACTGCATGGCAGGGGACTGTGATCTGCAACAGGAGAGAAACTGGAAGCTGGCAAGTGGCCCCAAGCTTTGTATCTAAACGCCATCTGTCATATTAAGAAGTGCTCATAGATTTCAATATTTGCATGATCCTGCTTTCTGTAGGACAGTCAGAAAAAGTCCTTACACCTGGTCTGGAAACCAAAGGTGGCAATGACAAAACTCCCATTGCCAGCTGTGGACACAGGCTTAACAATTAGCTGGTCACACTGTGGTCTGTTGTGAAGGGAATAAAACCTATGAAGTCCTTATAGTCACACACGTGTGGACTATAGCCGATATGCTTCATTTACATCTCACAATTACTGCAATTATAAAATTTTTAACTTAAACAGAACTTTTTCTGCACTGTTCCCTAAATGTGCTTTTTTGAAGTCTGTCATTTACTCCCATTATGAGGCTCAAAATGTCACAGAACCTGAAATATATTCAATCCAATCCCACAGCTGCCATCCCAACAAACATGCAAATAAAACAAAGATTCTGTGAATGGGAATCTCAAGTAGTTGTGGGGATGATTAAGGATTAGTGAAATATGATTCCTCCATTGTTCTCTTAATTGATAAAAGACGATCTCTTGTTATTTTGAATAATGTCGTTACCACACAAGCCTCAAGCAACTTAGCAGAATATCCTGTGTAATTGAGAAGAACCACTTCTGGATGTTGAAAGTGTTCCTGTGCAGTTAATCCACTCCAAGTACTTAAAAATAAGGAGCAAAATGAGTGAGGTAGTATCTCTGCTTCCTCTTCTTAATTGAAAAAAATTGCTTTCAGATGAATCCACCTCATTTTTCCTCTGAAAAGTGCCTTTCCCTAGAAGCTTCTCTTCTGCACCTGAGCTCCTTCCCAGCCCTGCCACAGTTCCGTGGTGTGATTTGATGCTACATCACTCCTGCCTGGTCAGACACTCCTCCTCTCCCAAACCCAAGAGAGCTGGAGAAAATACAAAAGCAGCTCTGTGTGATATCCCTCCCACAGCAGTTTTCCATCAATGCTTGTTCTTCACCTGAATTTGGCATCAGGCATATTCATGTTTATAACAGCAAAAGCAGCCAAGCAAACTGGGTGAGATTACAAAGAACTCAAGATAGCTTTACGAGGTGTACTTCGTACACCTGTATTTATTTTGAACACCAGCTCTTCTGTTGAATATTGCTGCATTTTTAGAAGGAATTCAAAAGAAAACATGTGAAAGGGAGCAGCACACTTGCATAATGTATGAGTGTCAGCCTAATGCAGAGGTTGTATCTTACAGGACACAAAGAAGGTGCCTGGCAACTCAAAACAGCAATCTGTAAATTCAAAGGGGATTTAAACATGGGATTTAAAAGCAACTCATCCCTGCAGGGTATCTGAGCAACCTTACTAATTTGGATGTCAGGAGCTCCCGAGACAAACCAACTG
>NW_010391066.1:42624-44030 GCF_000710305.1 Buceros rhinoceros silvestris | reverse complement strand
AAGCCTCTCATGGGATTGTGGCAGATTCTTGTTTGCAACACACTCCGAACAGAGCTGGATCCCATACAAGCTTTGACCAACTGCCACCATGCAAGCCTCTGGGGCGAATGTGCAGGGTGAGGACTAACCCACTGAAGCTGAAGTAGTAGCTGTTGCTTTAGAGCTGTAGCAGCATCTGTCTAGTTGGTGGGCATTTGTTTCAGATGGGGGAGAAGGAGAAACCATCTACTTGGTGAAACTGGAGCAATGAAGGGTGAGGAAGCCACCAAAGGCCTTAGGAGGATGCACTGCTCTGTATATGATACCATAGCAAGTTAGACATTGCTCTGAGCGAGCTCCCATGAAACACGCCTCTTCTCCTTCCCAGCTCCACCATGTAACTAACTCTGTCCTCCCAGGACTTCTCTAGACACCAAACTTGCCTTTAATACCATTGCATAGACCCAAGAATGTGTCACATACATTTAAGTTGCCTTTTGTGGAAGGGCTCCAGGGAAGTTTTAGGTCCATGCATGTCAGATGAAAAATGGCCATCTTTGGACATAAATTATTCTCCTTTTCTCCCTCCCTGAAAGCATGTGTGCAAGCAAACCAACCAAAGGCAAAGGCTGTGATTTTCCTTGCATTATTCTAGCTAGGACCTCCCGTCCTTTGCCTCATGTCCTTCAGGAGGAAAAAAAAAAAGGAGTGCTCCACTTCTGGTTGTTTGGAAGCTGCTCTCAAGCTTGCGTAAGTGAAGAGTGATGTGCTGGAGAAATCTGACTCCCAGCACGATGGGGACCTGCAAGCAAAAAAATTACTGCTGAGTACGTACAGAGGAGCTGAACAGTCAACAATGGTCCCCTGAAACTCCAAGGAAAGCATTTGATATCCTTTAAGTGGACAGCATGAGTAACTGGGTGAAAGTAAGAAAGGAAAGCTATAGGCCTTGAAATCAGGGAGCTTTTATTAAGATATACTTTCTAATAGCACCCCAGGGAGAAGCTGTGTCGCTTCGGAAATTTAAAACTGGACAATACAAAGCTCTAGTGCACGAAACAGAGTCAATACATGAAACAGAGTCTGTAATCGTGCTCGGGAATGGGGTGAACTCTTGCCTCACTCGTGTCTTTTCCATTCCCCACTTCTGTGATACTAAAAAAAAGCCTGACCCAATCCAGGGATTACACGAAGAATGCACTTCAACAAAGGGAAACGCATGGCCTTTCTACTCACCCTCCAGTGGCATTCAGGACCACAAGAGGGGTTGGTCTGAATAGTTAGGATTACATTCCTGGCTGCATCTAGCAAATTCTACATGAGTTGAAAGAAAAAATATATGTACCCTCTCATTAGAATATTTTCTCTGTGTTCTGCTGTAAGCCAGGTGTTAAACGGAGGTAGTGATGGCCATTGAAGCCATTCCT
>NW_010391066.1:0-42507 GCF_000710305.1 Buceros rhinoceros silvestris | reverse complement strand
ATTCCTGCTTAACAGCCTGCCTGAGACATTATTTCTTCCTCTGTCTGCACAAGAATGGGCTAGTCCCAAGCGCAGCACAGCAATTAGGATATTAATAGTCCTATTACTCTGTGCCATCTAGTTTGCTTTAAAATTCATGATGCAGCTAGCCAGGGTTTGTTCACAACGGGAAAAGTACAGCGATGCGGGAAGACTGGGTCAGAACGGAGCTTTGACATGCATCGAGCAACCATTTAATTAAAGGGAGCTCTAATATTGTGTTCCAAATGATTGCTTATTTAAATACTCCTCAAATAGTGCTATTTTTAGAACAGATTTTGAAGAGAAGACAATTTGTATTTTTATGTGCAGACAGTCTTAAAGTTAAATGAGCTGCCAGCACAGCACTGCCCTAGAGGAGTAGGAAAAGGAAAACCTCCGTGTCAGTTCTTCTGGTTCTCTTGCTGCCTCATGGCACCACAAGTGCTAGAGATCAAAAGAAGCACCTCAACTTAGGCAGGCTTGCCAGCCTCTCCCCACAGTCCTCCTGCAGCAGCTCATTGCCTGATGTTGTTAGAACATGGGTTTGGAGGTGCCTGGAGGCAGGTGCCCACAAGCCTGGCGAGATGGACAGGAAGAAATGTAGGCATTTGGCGGGGGAGTGGTGGAGTTGTGCCTCACTGGTGACAAAGAAGGGATCTGAACTTCCACGTTGTGGGCTTGCACAGGGTGAGGTGCAGGCAGGGCTTTCATCTTACAGTGCCAAAATCAAATTAAAGGCAAAACCAGCATTCAAGGGATGAGCTTCATCCGTCACTCCTATGATATTTGCTGAATGCACTGGTGTGGAGCGCGAAGTTCATCAGGGCACCATTTTATGCCCATTTTCCCCTGGTCTGAATAACCATGCAAATTGCAAGGAAACAAAATCTTGGCTCCAAAACAGGTTTGAAAACTTCAGTTTTTCTTAGGAGTGGAGCTGAGAAAGGCCTGCGTGGGAAGGAATTAATGTTTGCTGAGTTCCCAAATAAATCTGAGCCCAACTTGAGAGATTGAAAGCCCAGTGGCTTCTTCCAGTTCCAACCCTAACAAAGGGCTGGACCCAAATGCACTGAAGTCAAAGAGAGAGACTCTCATTGACATCAAAGGACATTGAAACAGACCCAGTGAAGGAGAGTCTCAGCCAGGGACCAGCCGAAATAATAGCATGTGATGTACGTGACCAACTGCCACTAACCAGCCACTTGGATTCCGGGCGTTAAATACTGCAAACAGCAAACTTGCAAACAATTAATGAAAATACGCCAAAAAAAAAAAAATCAGGGAAAAATATGTAAGCAAATGGCAATGTATTTGTGGGTATTCTATGAGCAGAAAAATCTGCTATATTTGTGGAATAAATTAGTCCCTGAGAAGTGTTGTCTCAGCACTGAGTTGTGTGCAGTCAAGTCAGTTAATCGAACTAAAGCTTCTTTTCTCTTGCCAAAAGAAGCGGGTAAGTACAGAGACATGGATGAAATGAGTTTGGTTTTGCTTTTAAAATGTTAGTGGCCAATTAGATCTCATTTCAATGGTTCTCATCGTTTGAATGATTGTTCTTGCTGCCATCTAAATGCTTCAGTTTATTCTCTCATGAATGCTGACAAGCTTTGGTCTGGTGTTTATCCGTATCAGACACTGCAAATCTCATCCAGGCTCTTATCTCCTTCTGATTAGATTACCATAATGTCCTGCTGCGAGGTTTGCCAGGCTGCTTCCTCTGGCAGGGAATGCCACCACTGTGAGAGCATCACATGCAGGAGGAAATCCAGTGCATTTTATTCCAACCGTATCATGCCTTTCACTGGCTATAAACAAAAAGGATTGACTAAGAATAGGAATATCTGCATCTGGATCCCAGATCAATTAGGAAATGGGGTAACACTGTCCTGGGTCCAACATGGTGGAACCGGATGTTCTTTTGTTGTCTGGCTTTCTTCTTCCCAGAGAGCTGTGGTTTTCCTGAGCTTCTGGGAAGGACGACACGCCTCTCCGGAATGAACTCATAAAAGGGGGCGTGTTGAGAGATTCGATGACATCTTGTTTTCCCCTGTGCTCTATCTACTGTCCTCTCTATCTTGTCCGTGCTGCGGCTTTCTCAAATATGCCGCGCAGGACTCTTGAATCTTACGACCTGGGACTGGAAACCTTTATCAAGGAGAGAAAGACACGTCCATGACCTGCTATTTCTCTGAAGCAGTAAAAGACTCCTTCTGCAAAATGGGTAGAATCTTCTCCGTTTCTGCCCGTGGCGCAGATGTGTGTGGGGGGGAGTCTGGGAAGCCCTATCCTTGGCAAAGAAGAGTTCTCTGCAGCCACTCCGGAGGAAAGAGGGGCCATGTTTTATTTGCATGAAAGGTTTGCTTCAGGAGAAAGTTCTTGTATTGAGAACTTTTTTGTCAGGTGAACGGACTGGACTCTTCCTTCTCCCCCCCCACCCCCCTCACTGGCGTAGCGAACCATCAGGGTGGGGGGAGTTTGTTTGTAAGCAGGGATCGTTTCGATTGGGAGATTTTATGTGTAACTGTATCCTTTCATCTATTTGTCTATTAATTTCTCCCTTTATTTCTTTCTCTCCCTTTTCCAGTCCTGTTTCACTTTGAAAATGACTTTATTTTGGGCGCGTTTTACTATTAAACTTTTCTGTTTCTATCTCTCATATATGTAGTCTGTGTGTTATCATTTCCTTTGCCCGATTAAAGCCTTAATGAGCTCATTAACATGCTGATAAGCTGTTAACAAGCATCAAAAGTTTTTCTCGTGTGTGGTTTGGCTGGTTTGCTTTTCCAGTTGACACACTATTTCATCGCATCCCTTTCAGTGGGAATGAGCTCCCCTTTTCAACCTGCGACAAACACCAAGAGCAGGCATCTCTCTAATAGCTGTGCAGGGTCAGCACAGTAAAGAAAGAGGGTTAGGCTCCAACCTTTGACTCACATTTGGTCCTCTCTAGACAAATGTGTTAGGGCTGCTCAGAGACTGGTCTGTGCCTCATTTATGGGCTGTCTCAGGGAATCAAAAGGACCTATTTAACTTTTCCCTGGGAGGACTGGGTGACAAGGTCTAGAGTAAAGGTGGGATTAGCCATGCCTACAAACCAGGACGGTGGTTGAAAAGAGTCTGTCAGGAGCTCTGTGGGTATCTACGGTTGTCTGCAAATAGCAGCCCACACCTCTAACAAGCCATGCAGAATCAGAGGCAAAGGAATAAAGGGGCTTTGGGGTGCAAACAAGGCTGCTTTGGAGAGAGCCACGGAGGTTTTTCAAATAAGGGATCTGACCCATGGAGACAGGGAGCATTGAGAAAGATAGAACTCTAGGATAAGCTTTTTGTTTGCCTGTGCATGTTGGCAATGGCTGCAGCTGGAGAGGTGAACTTATTGCTGTCTACAACTATGAAAGGAGGTTGTAGAGAGGTGGGGGTTGATCTATTCTCCCATATAATGAGTGACAGGACAAGAGGAAATGGCCTTAAGTTGTGCCAGGGGAGATCTAGGTTAGATATCAGGAAGAAGTTCTTCACAGAGAGGGTTGTGAAGCATTGGAACAGGCTGCCCAGGGAGGTGGTGGAGTCCCCATCCCTGAAACTGTTCAAAAGATGTGTAGATGTGGTGCTGAGGGACATGGTTTAGGGACCCTGGCAGTGCAGGGTGAACGGTTGGATTTGATGATCTTAAAGGTCTCTTCCAACCAGATGATTCTGTGATTCTATGAGGGTTACAGCTGTAATCATTAAAAACCTGGATTTTTTTCATCTTCTAAGGTGTGATAGCAACAAGAGCCCACTGCTCCTGGGGCTGTCCCGCTGCTGACTGAGCTGCTGAAAGCTCCAGCTGTCCTTACAGGTGGGTCATTATAAATACTGGTAGTCACAAATGCTCTCAGATACCAACCAATTCTCTGTCCAACAAGGAAGGGTCTCTTTCTATCTGAGCATCACAAAGTGCTATATAAACCTTCACAGACACACTTCCATGAACACTATTTTACATCAGGACACTGAAACACATTAGAAGAATTCTTCAAGGTCACACATGAAACCAGTGCAGACTGCAGGATGCTTAAATCCCCAAAGACAAAACATATTCTGTCTTCCCCAGTGAGTCCCTGTCACTGAGCATCAGTCTTTGACCCTCTTTACTTTTCCGCTATTAGGCCAGCTGCTGCTGCCCTCTGCATGATTGAAATCCTGTTTGATATGGCTCTCTTGCTACTGGTGTTATTTATAACTGCTCTTACCTTCAGCTGGACTGGGCCTTATTTTTTAAGCATGTTCAACCCATAATTTTGCTTCAGGTACTGTGCGCATCATTTGTACAGCAGGTGCTGCTCAAAATTGTTTGCCTTCAAATTCTACTCTCAACTAGTGATTTTCAGGTGTGTCAGTTGTTCCATTAGGGCTGTCACTTCCTACATCCTTTTCGTGAGAACCACATTTTACTTCTCTCACAGCCACAGTTTCTTCACCCTTCGTTCCCCATGGTACAAACTATTTTCTGATTGCCAAGCCTTGCAGACCAATACCTCCCCTTTTTGTCTGTCACAGACAAAAGGCCACTGAGTGTGGCTCTGAGGCTCATTGAAGTTCACAGCATCGCTTGTTTATATGTGTTTTTTTTAACTTACCATGTCAAATGTGCTTAGCATGTGGCGTTGGCTTGCTGTGATGGTGAGTGTTGGCAAGCTCTGTCATGGTTTTGCTATTGGTGGGCACAATGCTCAGAAGCTTTTTGGTGAGGTAACTCAAGCCCTTTGCTTGAATACTGCTGCAGCTCATAGAGGTGGGCATCCTCAACTGTGCTGGCATCTTTGGCTTATCACAGATTGCGAAAAAAGATAAATAATTCAGTGCCAGTGACAAAGAGCAGCAAATATTGCATGTCAAAGCCCCCTAATGCTGGTGTTTCAGAGTGCAGCCATCTCTTCCCCTAAAACCAACCCTTCTTCTCAAGCTGTCATCAGCATAGGTGAGCTCATAACCAAGAGGTCTGTGACCCTGCACAGCTGCAGCAATTTTATACGGCTGTAATTGTGCTGACTAGGAATGACTTCTGGTTTCTAGCTCTGAGAATGGAAAATCTGGTCTACAGTAGGTGTGGGAGCTACTTCTTTTGGGAGAGGGAAAGAAACCTCCCTCAAAATAAATTTGTTTAAGTTCCAGGAAGGATTTTCATAATTTTTTTTTTCTTAAATCCATAGGCTTTTGGAATTTTTTTGTCAGTGCAGGCTACAATGTTGCATTTTCCTCACATTACTGAAGAAAGTAAGAAATCCAAAGGCAGCAACTACCATGCAAACACTGCAATTAATAGCACACATGCAAATGTGCTGTTCTGGTGGGAAGTGAGGACAGGGAAACGAGAGGAAGAGAAAAATTTATATGAATGAAATAATGCCAGCACAGAAATAAAAACTGAGAAGGACAGATTCTCCTTTTTTGTTAGTTTTTGGGGTTAAGGATCTCTTCATCAAGTGCTGAGGTAACCACACTATGTGAAGTATATTCATTGTATATACACTATGTATATACAGCATATACCATTGAATTTTGCATGTATTTCTTCTAATAACACTCCTGTTTCATGCTTTTATAGTTTTTATAGTGTTTAAGTGATGGGAAGCTGGGGTTGGTGAGACTAAGGCTCAAACTAGTCAATTCACGTCAGAACTCAGAGAGGAGGGATTTCCTGTGCCCTGGGCTAGTTTAATTATCTCACCTTTCTGCTAAAGGGATCCTACTCTCAGAAATATAGACAGAGTTTTCACTTGTGTTTTTATATAGGAAAGCACTTAGGCCAATCATGAGTGCTCTTGGAGACCGTGATCCCTATGCAAGATCCTGTATTTGTGCCTTTGGAGAAGAGAGAGGCTGATGACAAAATAGCAAGTAGGGCATTAGGAAGCCTCAGGTGCAGTCTAGGCTCTGCCACAATCTTGATCTGAGCCTTTGGACAAACCTTTCCACTTTTTGGTTTAGTGTTTTTCATCTGCTGAAACACATAAAGCAGCTTTCCTGTCTTACTGGAGCGTTGGGAAAATTGATCAGCTCCTATTTTAAGTGTGCTTGGAACAGTTGATGCTAAGCTTTGTTAAAAAGCTATCAAAGATGAAAAATTGAGACAGAGACCACAGAAACTGTAGCCACTCATTTGTATTATTATTGATTTAATTTTGCACATCTTGTGTAATTTATTCTAGAAGGTCTTGGAATAGAAACAACAAACCTTTACGAGGTTCTGTCCCAGGAGGCGATAGACCAGAGATCCTGTATCTGGCTGTACAATGCAGTTATATATATAGATTGCACAGTACTACCTCTCCCTGTACCCTTGCCTGGCTCACGTCTTTAGACCGTCAGCATTACAAACGAATCGCTGCTGTTACTGCCTTTGTGTAGAGCCAATTGCCCGCCATCATCCTGTCAGGCACTTTTAGCTAGTTTTTCTAATGTAATTTATATTAAGCCAATTTATATTACACAATGAGTGCCTGATGGAGAAGGTGCCCACAGGAGGCTTATGTGCTGTTTTCCATCAGTGCTATTTAGCTGATCTACTGACAGGTATTACCTCTCCCCATAGGCTTTGCCTCATTTACATCCTTAGACCTTCAAAGCTGCAACAACACAGTTCCTCCAAGAACAACCCCTGTACTTTGCTGTCCTCTCGGTGCGATACAAGATAAGTACCTGGCCCTCCAAGAGCTCCAGGAGGTGCACTCTGATTTTCTCATTTGGTCTCACACCAGTCCCTGTCCAGATACGTTTGCATTTCTATTTACTTTGTGTTGTGTTTGCTTCTCCTTCTCTGTTGAAGTTTTCTCCAGGAAACATGCCATTTGTTCAGCTTCTGGATGTTCCATCCTTTCACTATCTTCCAGCAACAGACCCAGCTCCAAGTAGGATTTTTGCCTATGTGAGTTAGTTGACATTTACATCAGTGGAATTACCTTGGTGGGAAACTAACCTGATGACAGCTCCACCAAATCCTATTAAATTTCTGTTGCTGTAATTCAGTTTCTTCAACTATTTTTTTTTTTTTTGTATCTTCTTATCTTTTAGATCTGGATAGTGTTCTGCTTGCTGGGTACTTTGGGAGTACTAGGAATCAGGCTAGCAGACAACCCAAAAATAGATGTAAGCAGCTTCAAGCCATCTGAAGGAGTTGGGAGGGAGTATATAACATGACCATTACTTTTACTTGAGAGAGGAACAGAGATTGGTGTTGATTTCTGGTGACTATTATGAAGGAACATATTGTTTGTTCCCTGTTAAATCTATGCCAAGCTATGATATAAACTTGCATTCACAGACACACTTCTGTCAGGTAAACCTACAAAATCTCTCAGAGCAAACGTGATGAATCATGGTTCTCTCGCTGTTGTTTAGGAGCTGAACACCCTCCTCTCCTTCTGCCTCAACCCTCTGCAGAGGGTCCAGTTAAAACATCCACTGAAATACACTGCTCATCAAACCATCTGTAAGAAGTTTGATGGCCAAAGACATCTGGATGTGATGTCCTCACATGGTGCAGGCTGCAGCATGGGTCAGCCAGCCCAGGGAGAAGGTTTAACTAACACTTATTGTTCTCTACCAAGTCAGCGGCATGACAGCCTTGGGGCAGTGGGCTCTCAGATCCTGCAGGCAAGCACATGCCCTCCGGCACTGGAGTCCCTGGCTGATCCCATGGCACTTGACTGATTTCCATAGCTATCAAATTAAATCCTCCCATTTGCAAATCTGCTTTCCAGAAGGCAGCTTGCACTGCACAGCAGGGGCAGAGAATATCCTACGAAGCCCAGGCTAGCACTTAAGACAGACCCTTTATTTTTTTCAATGGCTTTGAGTTTTTGCTCTGTAGAGTTTCCCAGGCTTTGGCTCCCAGCCTTACTAAAGTAATTATGTGACTTTGAAAACACAATTCATTTTTCACCACTTCTCCAGCACTGCCAGTTTTTTGTGGCTTTATAGAAAATCTTGAGCTATTTGGTGTTTTGCCTAAAGTTACACGAGATTAACCAAAGAAACTCAGCCTTCACAGAAATACAAATCCTCGGTTCCATCCCGGAGTCTGAAGCTTTGAGCTGGCTGCAACATGCATGCGGTGCCCTGTCTGTGCCTCTCACTGGCTCCATCCCTGCAAGGTGTAGCCCACCAACACGATCCAGGCCATGGCTCAGCCTAGTCATGGTACCACACAACAATTTTCATTGCAGTTGTTTGCAGGGCTCCTGTGAATTAACACAATGAGACATTTACCAGCACAATGAGACATTTAGTGCAGGGGCCGTGGGGTGTTAGTCGTCTCCCCTCCACGCACGTTAGCTCCAGATGGCATGGCACGTGCTCCTGTATCACAAAACATCATCTTGTAGCTGCACATCACCCCATTCAGATCAGGGCTACTCTGCACTTGCTCACCCTGCTTAGGAGTAAAAAAAAAAAAACCAAGCTCAGCAAAGAAAAGATTAAGCCTTTCAAAAGAAAGTAAATTATTTGAATGAAATTATTTCAAGGAAATGATTTTATCGCTCTGCAATTTTATCCATCCATTAAAGAATAAACAACCTCAGTAACTACTTTTTCAGGCTATATTTTGCTGGCAGTTTTTATCTGCAGAAAGGATTAGCTTATCCGTGGATGGAACGTGCTGCACACACCCTGTTCCCATGCAGATTCATGCAGCAGGGAGCTGTGTTTCCAGCTCAACACTAGGACATTTTTCTGTAGCTAAATCAGATGACTGCAAAGACCATTAGAGCAGTTTATCGTTGGAATCTGCAGGAACGTACTGTACCCAAGAGGAAAACGTTCACTGATAGGGAAAGTGCAAGATCTGTGATCCTTGTAATTATGCAGACGATCCTCTCCAGAGGTCTGTGGTATGTGAGCAGGTCCACAATGATGGCTTTCGGCTGCGGCTGTTTAATAGTCCACTGAAATCCAGCTGTTCCTGCTCTCAAGTCCACTTGGCTGCAGCCCTGACTGGCACATCAATGTGAACGGTTTTGTCTCTCACTGGGGATATACACAACACTGATATCCAAAAGGCTCTTTGCAATTAAAGTGCTGCTTTTCCTGGGTAGTTTGTGTTGCTGAATCTTAGCAGAAGCTTGCACCTTGCAGCTCACCAGTGATGGAGACACCAGACGCACAAAGATGACCAGTTTTTGGAGCAAGATGCCACCGTCACCATCACAGATTGTCAGTATGCACGTCACTTCCTCCAAAATTCTCCAGTCAAAACTTGGTCCAAGGAAGGATCCCGTGACACAAATACCTAGGTAAAAAGAAAACCTCCCACAGCAATGTTTCTGCTCAATATGCAACCTGGTGCAAGAGCTGCACCTTTCCCAAACTCATTCATGTGCTAAGACCTTGGAAGACTCTATGCAAAAAAATCACCTGTTAATATTTACAGTATAATTTGTTGAAAGGAATTGTAGAAATTAAAAAGAATTGGGAAGCAAAAGAAGTTCTCAAGGATTTGAGCGCAGTAGCACCAATAGGCAAAACAGACAGTGCAAAAAATGCATAAGCTTTGCTGCTGGTTCCCTGCCTGGCCAGGTGAAAGCCATCCTCCTACTACAAACACTGCATTCCCAGAAAAGCATGTCCTCATCAGAGGAGCGAAAGAATCTTAAGGTTGGTGAGTTGTAAACTTCTGGTGGCCCCAGGGGGATATGATCCCTGTTGATGTTGAGGAAACTGTAGCTTTTTCTAACCTCTGACGGTTTATCAGGGAGTTAAAGAAACACCCAGCTGGGTTATGTCTCCCTGCATGCAGAAGATGATCCCATCATCCCCCACTCACCCCAGATCAGGTCCACTTGTAGCAAGACCCATCTCCTTCCCTGTAAAGCTCACCCTTCCGGCGGGCAGGACAAGTTGTTCCAGTTTACTGATAAGGACCCAGAGGAAGAGGAGAAAAAAGTGGGTTTTGGCACAAGGCCGTAAAGGACAACTGTTTCAAATCTGGGAAACAAGCCTGAATCTCTTGACTCGCTCCTCTCTCCTTTTGGGCAGTAATCTAACGTACTTTTTCAGTCCCAGGGATCTGGGCTGCCTGTCTTCAGGGTAGAGGACAGCCAAGCTGATGCAGAAGAAAGCTTTGGTGGCTTCCTCTTGGAAGTATCATCAGGCTTTTTGATATGACTTAATGCAGCACGGAAACTGCAATGACTTTAGGCCTGCAGTGTTGGTAGGGGAAAAGGCCTGGAGTAGCTTTTGGTAAATTTTTTATCCTAAAAGCAGTACACCCCAAATCTGCATTATTTCCAGTTCAGGTTGCCTGGGCCTGATGCAAGTTCACCTGCGCAGCTCACTCCAGGAAAAAGGTTACAGGAGGTGAAAATGAGAATTTAAGTAGCAAGGAACAGACAAGGGGTAGCACATCAAATGCTATTTAGCTACTGTCAAGTAGCATTAAAGCAAGCCAGAAAACAGAGGGCAGAGGCTTCTGCAGTGCCAAGTCCTACAAGAAGAACTGGGTATATTCTATTCCCACAGTATATTATAAAATTGCAACAGGCAGCTTCAAGGCAAGAATGAGGGCTATTGTGCAAAAGCATGGCTGGAAAACAAATTGCTGAAGGGCTAGGTGGGTGTCCGGACTAGAAACCAGGATTTATTGGCAAGACACAGCCCCTGCATGTGTTTTATCTTCCAACAGTCTATTTATATAGAGAAAGGCTTAGCCGAGCTAAACCTGGTGTTGGAAGCCTATGAGACGAAGAGCTGCCCATCCAGGAGTGCCCCAAAGTGCCCAGTGTAGTCCTGTGGAAATGCATTTAATGGGGGTGACATGATTTCTCACATCTGGGAGGGATGTGTGTTTCTGCAAAGAAACTGCAGGTGAGGCATTGAGCAGAGGATGCTGCAACGGCACAAGGAAGCCTGGGTGAATTGGTGGTACCCATGTTTCCCTGCTCACCTGATCCAGCTGCAAAGGTATGGGGCTGGGAAGCAGCATGGGGCAAGTGCCTGGGGGAACTTGCATGCTGAAGAGCACTGTGGACTGGGGGACCTCGGGTGAGGGAGAGGAGGGTTTTCAGTGGTTATCGCTGTGCTGTGGGAAAGGAGGAGCAGGTTCTTCTGTATGATCATCAGAAAAGCAGCTTCACGCTGCTTGCCTGGTTGCCAGCTTTAATGGGAAAACAGTGCTGGCTGCTAATAAATGATTCACATTTGTGAACTAGCTTTTTCTGATGGCTTTAAAGTTCCTTCTAAGCCCAGTGATGGCTGGTCATCTGCTCTTCAAGCTGTCTCGGTTGGGTGTCAGGACACCCCTAAATTTCTTTCCTGCCTGCCCAATGCTTACATTTGCTTTGAAGCCGTGGCTCAGAACAGCAGCACACGTGTCCCCTGAGTGACCCGCTGCTTGGCATGGCACATCCCAGGGTACGCGCTGCTCCAGCCGATGAGGTGATGAAATGCTGCTGGAGCATCAGCTTGCACCCCTGGGGATCCTGGCTCAGCGAGTCTTCAGCCCTGGCACCCAGGCTTGCTCAGAGGGACAGTTCTCTTGTGGATCAGCAGCCCCCCACCAACACAGGGGTTCCACTTCGCTTGTGCTGCAGATCACAGCGTTCGAAGCATTGAAACCTATATATTTGTGTATGTATGTATAAATGCATGAATGTATAAGAAGTCAAACAAAGCATTATAAAAGCGCAGTGAAGAAATAACAGTTTGGCTTCTTTGATTAAACAGCTTGATTTACTGGGCTAAACAATTGGTTTATTACTCTGTGCTACGTAATTGTTATTGGAGGACACATGTGGTCTCTGAGTAGAAATGTACTTTTGTGCTGCCAAACCATTCCAAAATGTGAGGGAGAAACAACTGGATGCATATATAAAAATACCAGCCAGAAAGGTCAAATGAATTTTAAATGATATATATTTAAGTAGATTGTGGGACAGCGTGGCTCTTTAATACTATTTTGGCCAATCTGTGGCATTTATAGCTCTTGTCCTGCCTGGGCACCGGAGGCTTCTCTGTTTCTGTTGAGCACCGGCAGCCACTGCGACATGACGCTAAAAGAATTTTTTTTTCCTAAGTTCAGACATGGAGCTGCAGCCACTTGAGATGCAGGCCATGCTGGAGATCCCCCGGAAAAACAACGAATTTGGCTAAGTACATGTTTAAATGGATGGAGCAGAAAGTTGGTCTCCAGTGTGGTGAATGCGCAGGAAAGCACAGCTCCCGCTCTTCAGACCTTGCTGCTGAATGTAAAGCAGCGACTCAGAAATGTTGTCTCATGGCTGTCAGGGCTTATCATCACCACAAAAGGGGGGAAAAACCCAAACAATCTCACAACAGAGTTAAGGAGATCAGAGGGACTGAGCAGTGAGACCTCACTTGCGTCTCCTTCAGTTTTTTAATAAGGCATAAAAAGAGTCTTTAAAAGTAGGCCTTTTTTTTTTTTCCTGCTTGTTTTGCTACATTAGAAATTTAGATTGCCTTTTTTCCCCCTGGAAGATTCAGCTAATGAAGGATTTCCAACAGCACAATAGCACTGCAAACACCAGCAACTTCCTTCCTCTGGCTGCCAACTGCCGTGGCCCTCAGCTTGCCACCCTCCTGGTCATACTCACACGTGGACAACACTGAAGGGCCACATTTCCAAAGGAATTTCCACCACTCCACCTGTGGCATCCTAAAGGAGGTGAGGTTTCTGAAAGCAAAGGGCACACACGATTCTCTTACATGAAGCGCGGTTTTTAAGCTGCCACACTCATGTTTGTGTGCTACTAAGTGGTACAGTCACATCCAAGTGTGCAAGAAAGCACGAGTCACGTCCTTTTGAAATTAGGAAATAAGCTTTTAAAAGTACACATTTTCTAAAAGAACCCACAAAACTTCTGTTGATATATTTTATTTTTCTCTCTGTATCTTTGGGAGTTACATCTTTGGAAGAAAATGTAAATTTTTACCAAAAAAAATTTAAATTTGTATTTTTATGTAATCCTGTGATTCCAGACAATGATGCCTTATGGGATCCATCATGCTGTGACACTTGCACTTAATTTGTGAGTCTTAGCGACTGGAAACAGGATACATGATTGTCTTACAAAAATGCGAACAAATCACAAAGATCCTCAGCTTTTCTTCACAGCAACAAAGAACTTAATAAAGAAAAGATGTTAATATTAAAACTGCTGTATTTTTGTCTTGTTCTGATGCTTATGTCAGCCTCCATAACCCCTAAAAAACATAAGGGGCATCTTTTCTTTCCCCCCTTCTTCCAGAAGTCCCCCTTTCCTATGTAAAAAAAGTTAACAAAAAATTAACAAAACAAAACAAACCAAAACACTAATTCCAGAAGAAAACCTGTTTTTCCTGTTGCACAAGGTTTGTCCCTGTTTTGGGGTCTGCCTAACAGGTCAGCAGCTCTTGGAGGTGCAGTAGAGGTGGGGAAGGTGCCGCCACCCCAACTTCTCCAGTGATGGGCTCTGTTGGTGACAACAGCGGCTGCCCCCAGCTCTTGGAGGGCGGCCAGGGAGGCTCTGGGGGGCAATGTCTCAGAGGCAGAGGGACTGGGAGGTTTTCAAGGGATGATTCATGCTTCATTCTAAATGAAGCGCAACCTTTGTAAGCTAAACGCAGGAGATGAAGTTTTTATCTCCAGATTAGCAAATGGGCCTTTCTGGGCATTTTCTTGGGCAGGTGCATCAGTTCAGGAAAACTAGCGCTTGCCTGCCTGTCGTCTGTTTCTAGCAGATGGTTGATATTAAGGAAAAGCGAGATTGTTTCAGTTTCCAGTGTGTTAGGGCTTATCACTCATTACCTTTGGAATTAAAAATGTACGTTTTCAGCTATGGCAAAAATTTGGATAGAGAAACACATTTAGATACTCTAAAATATGCAAAATAAAGGAAAAGTAAATATTGAACCCCTTCTGAGGCTAACAGAGCTGCTTGCTCCCTGGTGCTGCAGTCAACATGGTCAAACTCTTCCCCAAAAAACCAGTCAGAATATGTAGAGAATACCAGGTGGAAATGTAAGCATGATCCTGCAAATCTCACACACAAGTTTGCTTAACTTGGAGCACTGAGGTGTCCTCAGTGAAGCTCAGGGCACAGGCTCTATAGTACTTTGCTTCTTGCTCTGTCAGCAGTGCAGGGATGGGATGAGCCGCCGAGCCAGGCCAGCAGAAAATGACTACCTATTACTTGCACAGAACTTTCTCGAGAACTTTCTCACTGGTGGAAGGTCTGAAGGTGCACTCCACGGGGCCAGGCATGCATCAGTGCTGACCCATGGAGGAGATATGGCCGTGGGGATGGAGGGGGTAGCAGGACAGTGGCAGCCCCAGCACAAACTGATGGAAGTTGCATGCATGGAGAGCAAGAAGCACGAGGCTGGAGCTGTATCCCCACCTCATGTAATGCGTTGCCCTGAGCATTGCACTGAGTATATTAAGCAAGGATGAATATACATATTGTAAGATTAAATCTACTTCCTAATGGAACTTCTCACTGCCAACCTTTTCTTCTTGTGCCTTTGAACTCTGTGTAGCTGAACTATCATTTCTGGGTGGAGTGACTTCTTGAGTCAAAATAGCATCACCAAAAGGCTGAAGAAAAATTTCAACATCCAGAAAACAGTTTTTGTAGATAAAACCAATGAAACCAGCTTCTATAAAGTTCCCTCAGATTTAGGTCTTGATCTGGGAATTTGATTTAAAACATGGAATCCTGTTAGAGGTAGTGGGACTTCACTCAGGGGAAAATACATCTCCTTGATGTTAAAAAAGGCCTCTGAAATCTATTACCAGGTTGGCCGAAGACTTCAGAAGAGTTGGGCTCTAGTTTCAGGTGCCCAGTCGAGTACTTTTTTCCCAGTCCACTTTATCTAGAAGGTAGAATACATGCTGTTGCAGTCTTTTAGCACGTCTACATTCAGCCCGTATCTGGGGCTAAACTAGAGTGGTTGCTCTATCATCTGATGACCCCTCCCCGGCCAGGAAGAGGAATTGGGAAAAGGAGAGGAGACCCACACGTTAGAAAAGAAAATGAATTTAATGAAACAGCAAAACAAATACTAATGCCAGTATAAGGTATACAAAGTTATATTTAGCCCAGCAAATGCACAGAGGTCACAATAAACAGGAAAGCCTGTTTATCAGGAGATGGAAGGTGAGCAGGGTCAGAAGGAGCCCAAGCAAGAACCCAGAAATGAAGGGGAGCCAGAAGTCCCCCGCTCCTCAGCAAACGTCCCCCTTTATAATGACTGTGAAGATTATGGTCTGGGATACACCTGTGAGCCAGCTCAGGTCAGCTGCCCTGGATGACTCCAAACTGCTCGTGGCCTGCAGACCATGGTGGGCCTATGATTCTGTCCCAGCAAAACCAGGGCATGGCAAGAAGCAATAGCTTCATGATGTGGCATGAGAGGAATATTTCTCCACCCAAAAATCTAACAGCATGTTGAGGTCCCCATCTGAAGACATCCTTCCTGTGACATCTTGCAGTGATGTGGAGCTATGACATCAAAGCAAGTCTGGTCATACAGGCTGCAGCCTTCTGATCCCCCAGGGTGGTGTGCAAGACATCCCACCCCCACCCCCTCTTCTCTCAGGCATCAGGTAGGGCCATGACCTGGTGATGGATCCTTGGAGAAACCAGGGTGGCACCCTGGTTCTTCTTTCCAGTAGAGGGCACTGACTGGTGAAGGTACAATGAAGGGTGATGAGGACAACCACACAGTATGGTCCCAATGACAGCGTGGCTGCACCGGCATCCTGCCCACACCGTGGTATAGAGCAGGAGGAAATAGGAGGAATTACATCAGGGCTAAGATAGAAGGTGTGAAGGCTGGAAAACCAGGCCCCCCACTTTGCAGGCCTGCTCTGCACACAGTGACACTGGACACATTCACGCTGGCTGGTCTGTCTCTGCATGCTGGGAAGGATGTATTGCCGCAACCACCTCTAAGGATTTTATTAGGAAGTTTGGGAAAACCATCAAACCAAATGACTCCTTCGCCAGCTCTCTCATTCATCTGGCCTTTGGCTTTTCCCCTGGAGCAGGGCCAGCTGAAGGGGACAGTCCCACAGCTTTTCCCAGGCCATTCTGGGGAGCACCGGCTGCATCCAGCTGGACCTGTGGACTGAGAATGAATCCTACGGGATTTCTGCAGTGTCTCCTCAGACGCAAAATCTGCTGGAGACAGTGGCAGCTTTGCTGAAGAAAGCTGGAAGCAAAGACAACAAAACAGATTTTTTTTTCAGAGGCAGTAAGACTTTTTTTAAAAAATGACAATAAATAGGAGAATTGTGAGGTGTTAAAAGCAGGAAGATGAGAGGCTGAGTCAGACAGGGTTGCTGATCACAGCTCTGCCTGCAAACTGGAAAACGCAAAGAAAATAATTTCTGCTCTGTAGAAATATCTAATTATCAGCTGCCATCTCAAATGCTTCCAAAGAGAAACTCCTGCAGAGACCTTTGAAGCTCTTTTAATACAGAAGGTAGGAAAATACTCTGTCAGACTGAACCAAGATGCAGAATGTGATCATATAAATCCCGTGTCTTGGAGCAAAGCCCAGGCGTTTCTGACTTTGTTGTTTTTTGCTGCAGTTTAGCAATTCAGCAGAATCACGTTTGCAGTCCTGGATCTACTGGTTTTGGTAGCGATGGCACTTGAACAAATCACTTATGTAAATAAACATTTAAAAATCTAGAGGAGGACTAAGATGGCTGTGGAAAAAGAATTACAATTAACTTCCAGCAATATATTTGGGGGTTACAAATTATCATTAATTTTTTGAATTGACAGAGGCCTTATTTTCAAAGAGGATAAAATCTGCTAAGCCTTCAGTTCCTGACACATCTCTTTGGAGCGAGGAGAGAGCGATAGCAATTAATGAGGAGGTCTCCAGCAGTGCCAATGGGACTGAGCTTGTCTGCGCATTTTAATCTTTCAGCCCCCTAAGAGAGAGGAATTGGTGAGGTAGGCAGGGCACAGCCAAACAAAGGTAATTATTGGTTATGAAAACAGAATAATACCATCACTGCTTCAGCAAAACCATCCCGGCCAACAGATGTGGCTCTGGGCTTGTTGTTGACTTTCCAAAAACTCTTGACAGTGTTCTTCAAAAGTGGGTTGATGTGATTCCTGCAGGACTGCTGCTGTCACCTGTCCTGCTGGCAGCAGTGCTGGAAGAGTTGCAGAAGGGTGGTAGGTGCAGGTGGACTGTGCCGAAAATACCTTTGGTGGACCAGACCTTCATTTTTTCTCCTTTGGAATATCTTTTAAATTAAGCATCTCTGGTAAAAAGCAGAGGGCGAGCAAACATTTAGGACTGTTTATTGAATAAAACAAGGTTTTCAAAGCCATATTATTGTTCCAGGACACAATGGTCGTTACTGTTTTTGTTAGTAAGTACCCGTGTGATTTAAAGCTGCTGACAGCACCAGACACTCACAATGAAATCATCTCTCCCTCCCCTCCCCGCAGTTCAGGCAGACACTCATTTGTATGTATGGGTTCAGCCTGTCTGCTGCGGCTGGCCAAAGCGACAGATACTAATGGCATATGTTAATTACAACCCAACAACTTCCTTTCATTGGGGTGTTTATTAACATTCGCACTTCTGCCCGTGGAGGCAGCTGGCAGGAGATGCTGAGGCTGCTGGGGGTCACATGCGATCTTCAATCTGGAACTGTGATGTGCACCAGATTACGGCGGTCAGCCGGCCAGTGAACCCAGTATCCCAGTGAGGATTTCAGACACAGACACAGACACACAAACACACACACACTGCCCCTGCTTATAAGGCTGCAGAAATGTTGGAAAAGAGAGCGGAGCTTGGGAGCAAATTCCCAGCTGCATCTGCCGGTCTCTCGACTGTTCCAGGTGTGGCTCTGCTCTGAACTCGGGATTTCCTTGGGAATGCCATTATGTAACCAGCCTAAATAGCTGGAAAACAGCTCAATAATTTGGAATTTAGGAGGATCGTAAAGTATCTGGCATAACTGTTGAATACAGCCAAACAGGTTTTGCTGGGAATAGGGGGAATTGTCATCTCATGCAAAGCCAGGATCCAGCTACTTTCCTGTCCAATTTCTGAGTGCAATCAGAGTCAAATTTTTGAAAGGCAAATGCAAGATTAATTTAAAGGGACAATTCAGCAGTAATATTTCAGGTGACATTCCTTTATCTTTCCCTTCCAAACTGGTTTATGACACCGGAAAAATGAGAGTAAAAGTTATTTTTTTAAGAAAGAAAGGATGTCAGATTCTTGTTTCTAAACTCCTCACCTTTATTGAGGGTTATCTATCTCAAAGATTTCTTACGGCATGGTGGTCCAAGGTGTTCAGTTAATTCTACATTATATTTAAAAAAAAAAAATCCTCAAATCCTTTTTCAAGTCATCGTGCTTCAATTTCATGCGGCTTTAGTCATATCACCGTGCTGGCCAGGAGTCATGGCCAGCGGAGCAGGACTACATGCAGGCAGGTTTTGCAGACATGCAGAGCAAACCCACCAAGCTCAAGGTATAAAACAAGCAGAGTCAGACACAGGACCACAAAGGACAGCAGTACGAGCAGACTATTCTCTGCCACCTTTTAAAAAAAATCGTGTTAATCAAAAGGCATTTTCAGGAACAGTTTGTAGGAGGCAGCTGTGTGGCTGGTGGGAAGCTTTGAGGCAGCATGAAAGAAAAATAGGAGAGTCCCTTTGCTTTTGTTTTCAGACTGGTTCTGATGAGTGTCAAGCACTGTGTGAGGTATGCCTGAGTATTTGAGGCATTCCTTTCAGCACGCTTCGGCTGCATTGGGCATCTGGAGCCTTCCCGTGGCATTGTGCTGCTCTGGTGACTGTGAGTGGTTAAGTCCCTGCATAATTCCCTACAGCCTTCACTCATCTGGAAGTAAAGCATAATTAGCAATTTTTGTTACCTCACTGTTTAACCCTTCTATGGGTTGTTGGGTTTGGGGTTTTTTCGTGCTGTTCATTCACAAATATCAAAGCCAAAATGGTATATCTGCTTTTATTTGTTGAGCTGTGCAAAGAATTACAGTAGATTAGTAAGACACAACTGTCCTTTACAGTTGTCTGTTTTCTTCCTTCTGTATCCTGTTTACCTTCTTGAGGTTAATTATTTTAGTTACTGGTTTGACCAATTTTGTTTCTCAACATTTTTAAAATAAAATAAAATAAAATAAAATAAAATGCTTGATACCATGTAGGTCATAATATAAATGGCCAGTTGAGGAAGAGTTTTGGTTTTTGTGCTGTTCATTCTCAAATTCCTCGCATTTGGCTCTGGAGTCTGTTCCTGAGTAGTTCAGTGTTGCCCAGCGGAGGATCTATAGAGTGAAGCCAGGCCAGGGGATGCTTCTCCATGACCTACAGCACCTTTTTCCCTAGAGGAGATGGAGAACAGCTCCTCTCCTTCTCCTGTGGGACACAGGACAGTGGCATACCCCTGCTTATGCAGAGCTGCCTGCATATTGTTCCGTCTTTGTGCTGACCCAGGACAGAGCTCAGCAGGGTTACCCATGATCTCTAAGGCTCTCAATAGGATTGGAAAAGTCATATCTGGGATGAGTAAGCTAAAACAGCAAAATAAACAAGTTTTTTTTCAGTGTTTGCATCCAGCAAAATCCCCACACAATCACTTGTCACAGAAACCAAACAGAGCCCTGAAAGCATGTCGGATGAGCAAGGGTGCTTGGTTTTTTAGTCTCTATTGAAAATAACTTTGCTTCTTACTTAAAGAGAAGACATTTAATTATCGGGTCATACATTGTTCTCACTCCCCATGCTACTGCACTGATGGAACATTTTAGTTATTTAGTGAGATGTAGTAAAGCCAAAACCTTTGAATACAACAGCAGTGAGGAGTTTGCATGCATCGTACCAGTCCTCTGTATCTATCTCACAGAATGAGACTCTCCACGAGTCAGAGGAAAATCCATTTCTTTCTTAATGAGAAAAATGCAATCCTATATCACAACAACGATGTGACAAGGAGGTGTACATGGGGCTAGGTTTTAATGACAGATTACAAAAAAGGGCTAAATCCTCTGTCATTACCTCAGTGCAAGGGCAGTCATGCCACCTGCGTACATCCATGGGCAATCACATGGTGAAGGGTTTGTTTCAATGCCCTCTGGCTTTGACTGTACTTTTATATTAACAGAAATTATGAAGTTAGAATGGGCATGTCATCCTTGTATGGCTTCTGCTGTGTTCTGTGGAATGCGCCCTGTCCGTCAAGTGTTTCATAGGACAAACTGTCTGGTGTGAGAGTCTTTTATTGGTAAATCCCAGCTATCACACACTTGTACCACGTCCAGCTCTGGAGTCCTCAGCAAAAGAAGGACATGAACCTGTTGGAGTGGGTCCAGAGGGGGGCCGCAAAAATTATCTGAGGACTGGAGCACCTCTCCTATGAGGACCGCTGAGACAGTTGGGGTTGTTCAGCCTGGAGAAGAGAAGGCTCGAGGGAGACTTTATTGTGACCTTTAAGTACTTAAAGGGGGCCTATAAGAAGATAGGGCCAGGCTTTTTAGCAGGGCCTGCTGTGACAGGACAAGGGCTAATGGTTTTAAACTAAACGGGGGGAGATTTAGACTAGATATAAGGAAGACATTTTTTACAGTAAGGGTGGTGAAACACCAGCACAGGTTGCCCAAAAAGATGGTGGTAGGTGTCTCATCATTCCATGTCAGGTTGGATGGGGCTCTGAGCAACTTGATCTAGCTGAAGATGTCCCTGCTCACTTCAGGGGTGTTGGACTAGATGACCTTTAAAGGTCCTTTCCAACTCAAACCATTCTACGATTCTATGATCCTATGTTCTTCCTTGTGCCCCTTGTCCCTATGTACATAAACAAAAGCCATGCTAAAGAGTTCCTGCCCCCTGAAGTTACATCTTTTGTGTGCATCCACTGAGAAACCATGATGCAGGGTTTTTCCAGCCATGGGCTCTCCACTGTTGCAGGTATATCTCCTACCAGTTCAATGTGTAGATTCATCAGGAGAAACAGGTAAAATTGGTAGGCTGAAAGATGCAATACAAGAGGAATTGATAAGAGTTTGTCCTCGACCATGGTGGAGGTACTGCACATGTGGCCCTCCCTTCTGGCAAAGCCTGGTGACACTTTTCAGTCCTCTTCTCACCTCTGTTGCTGGCCAGCATCTTCATTGGTCCTAGGTGGGGCCAAAACGTTCCAGTCACTAGGAGGTGCTGCTTCTGCAGAAAACCTCTGGGCAGCCACCTCTCCCTCCATAATCACTCTCCATTATGACCCCAAGCTCCCTGGGAATGACCTTTGAGTCAGGACCTCAGATATTGTTTCCCAACCTGAAAGCTTGAACACTTTGGAGGGTCATTATTCTTCTCTTTACTCCTTCCTGCACCATGTATCAAAACACCAAGGACTGGAATGAATACAGGGCTGAGTTGCCAGTAAAAACATGACCACTAAGTCCTAAAGGAATTTCGGATATTTTTTCTCTGGACTGCTAAGACCCTCCAAATCACAGTGACTGTACCAGTCTTGAAAATAAAAGCTGTGGACCAGGAAGTCTTGAATCAGGAGCAGGAAACACTGGCTGAACTGATAACCGAAACACTCCTTTAAAACAACCTGTTGTGTATAGCAGGACAGCAGCAGACCAGCATGACTTCTGCAAGGACAGGCTGTGACTCCTGCAACATCTAGTAGTTCATCCACAGTAAACAGCAGAACCAGTTAAAAAACAGACTTACATTCTCAGTAGCATTTAAAAAATGCTCCTCAGAAAACTGAATTGGCACATGGGCAAAATTTGGTCATGGGCATAAATTGCTGAGAAGAGCGTAAAGCAAGAGTTCGCTTGCAATATGGCAAAGGCAGCACATGGTTACAGATGTCCCAGTGCGCAGAGCAGGAGGAGGGATAGAGAAGATGAAATATGCTGAAGACATCAATTTGCCCGGGTTAATTGAAACTAGAAAAGCCTGTGAGGCACTTCAGAGATTAGGTCAAAATAGTCTGAAGGAGTATAGAAAGAGCAATAAAAAGATATGAGGAGTGGAAGAGACTGAAAGATGAAAAGGCTTAGGTGAGAGTGATGGTAAATAAGAAGAAACCTGACAGTATGTCTTGGGATAATAGAAAACGTGTCAGCTGAAGTAACACAGAGAATTTCAGCTGAACACAGTATTTCCTTTTATTTAACACAAGAGCTAAGTGACATCAGACAAATGCTGCTTTTTTAGAATAATGCACGCCTCGATTGCCATAACTGAGCAGGTGATTTTTTTCATTCTGCCTGCATACAGGGCCATGTCCATAGGTCAGTGACTTTTTGTTTCTCTCATGACACTATTGGCAAATGCTTCACGCATGGGAATGAATTTCACCAGGTGGCATTGGAAGTGATAATTCAGCCGGATTCCAGGAACAGCTGGCATTTGCATGACTAGCAGCAGGTATGTCAAGAGGAAAAAATGGTCCAGGAGCCATCCCACTTCGAGGTGTGATCCAATCAGTAATAGCCTAAGATTAGCAGGGAAAAAACAAAATCCCATGAACAATCTACTCCAAACGTACCTGATTCCGGGATCCTTTCATTTTCTTCTAGGATTAGACACTTCTGGAAGGAAATAACTCAACTGACTTAACTAGTGGGCTGGGACCTATGTCCTTAGCAAATGTCTGCACGCAGGTGGAAATGCAATGCACATGCTACAGGAAACCAAACAAATTTCCATTTTAAAAAGACAGTGAAAATATCTGCCAAGCTGATGGACGAGACCCCAGCAAAAGCATTTCCCTCGTACTTCCCCCTGGAGCCCCAGGAATTCCCACAGGCCAGAGGGCCCACTTGGTCTTTTAGAGAGAGCCTGGGATGAGTGCCTCCCCCAAACTAACCACGCAGCTTCCAGCATCTGAGCTGCAAACGGAAGATCCTGTAGCGTGTTTGCAGGAGCAGCCAGCAGCAAGGGGCACAGGGCAGAGTATGGACTCACAGCTGCCTACGTCCTTGCTATCCTGCGAGACTAAATCTGAAACAGGCATTGAAGGCTATGCAGGAGCGGGAAAGCTGCCAAGAAGTTATATCCCAAAGCAAGAGAAAGTGTCACGGTTCAGGCATTCGTTATTTGGTGCTGTTTGCCTACCTCATCCAGGTTCTTTTTTTAAAGGGCATTTCTTGTTGCCTGACTCTTGTGTGAGAATGTTTTGAGAACGACAGCCGATCAGACAGTTTTTCCCAGGTTGCTGGTTCTGACCTCAAGATAGAGTGTTTGTAGTGATGCCCTTACACTTGAACCCAGCCCTCACTACTGCCCACCAAGTCCTGGCAGAAGGTTTACTTACACATGACTCTTATTCACTCCTTTGGAAAAGTTGGACAGGCATCCAAGGACAAGCTTTGCCTCCATGAGCACACTCAATATCTCATTATGGTCTGGAAGGATCGTTCTCAGAGATTCAACACTGGGATGACAAATCCATAAACTCCTTTTGGATCTGTTTCTTTGTAAATACACAGACATGGATCAGATTATACTAATGTAGTCATGTGTGAACATTCTGGGGGAAAATATAACCCCAAACCACCTTCGTTAGAAAACAAGCTGCAAAGCCAAACATTACTGCTTGCCTGTTTGCCTGGCTATCAGCAGTTTGCAAGTTGTCTCTTGTTGGCTCTTGGGAGACAAGACAGCCTGAGACTATGAGCACCAAGCAGTTCAAAGCAACGCCAACGCTCTCCACCACGACAGAAAAAGCAAGCTTGCAATACTTTGTTGGCACTTTCGGCTGGCCTAGATGGTCCATGAAGTCCTTCCCATACACTACGCTGTCCGATCCTCACAGGCATAAGCATTTATCCACTGGGGCGCTTCAGCTCTTGGGCTTGCTAAAGGCACCCAGATCTCATCCTGCTCACCAGCAAGCCTTTGGAGGGTTTGATGTGCAAGTCCTCCACTAATGGGCTGTGCACTGGTACTAATGAGGTTCTGAGCACTGACCACAAGGAGGATGGGCCACTTGTTATTTTCCTGATTAATTCGAGAACTAATCATACGGTAGCATGCTCCAGAAGACAGCCTATCTCACAAACGAGTTAAGAAGTCTGCACAAATTCGTCCCCTCTGCATTTGCCTCCAAGTATTTCCCCCTGCCTTTTGTAACTCATTTGAACAAAACATGGTAAAAAATCTTGCTCTACCAGCTGCTTGTATTCTCCCCCATGGCAGCTCATCCTGTAGATCAGCTCCTTTTGCTATTTTAAATCATCTGGCATTCCTTTTGGGCCCACCCATCCTGCATACACTGAGCTTAAATTCTTGACCCCTACTGGGAGATGACATTAGCTCTCTGCTTCACTGCCTCTCCCATCTTGCTCAAAGCTTATCTAAACCCACACTTGCTCATATCTCTGATTTTTCTTTTTCTCAGTCATAACACTCTAATTAGAGCCTTGAAGCATACAGAGATGTGATTTGCATGAAAGTCACCATTCAAAATTAAACTGGATCACAACTTTTGCAGCTTAGCAGCAACATTTGAAGATGGTAAGTTATTCAGAGCCCTTACTTCTTGTCATTACTTTCTAAAACACTCAAAGCCCCCTTGATCTGCTCTTTTCTAAAGGTTCAGAGCTAGTTTCTCTAGTTTTTCTGGATGGGTAGTAACCTCATAGCTCTGTACCATGTTAAATAAACCCTAGAAGGTTTTCCATATTCCTCTCTAGTATGTATATATTTACTTGAACATGTATCACCTGTTACCCAGCCCACACAGTGGATGTCTATCTGAAATGTGAAAACACACAGAAGGACATTAGGATAAGTATCTGCATTCACCACTTCCTTGCTCCTCCAAAGCTGCTTTCTTAAAAAAGGAGACAGGAAAAGTTAACCATATCAGTGTGGTAGATAAATTTAAAGTGAAGTGCTGATAGAAAAGATTAAGACATGTTCATAACAGTTATTAAAGTAATGGTCATTATGAAATATTGACTACAACAAAGTTTGTAAATACCCTATTTATGTAACAAAATGCTTGTCTCACATTCAAAACTTCCCCTCAGAAGAAAAGCGGCTTCGGGCGCCATTTGGCACGAGGGGGACATAGTTACAGAAGACCTGACATGAGGAATTTGTGCTGTGGCTATTCACGGTGCTGATGCTTTCCACGTAACTCTCAATTTGTGGCTTGCTTGGGGAACAGGATATGTCCCAGGTGCTGGAGAGAAGCCAGAAAAGGTCCATTTCTTAGTAACATCTTAAAAACAACATTTGCGAAACAAATTCAGCACAAATGCAAAGGATTAGTTCGCTCTGCCTCTAGCAATATTAACAAACCCTTCCTTGGGGTGTCCACGGAGAGCAAGTCACATCCTCGCTGAGACACCCTGGCAGTGCTTTGTGAAAGTCCTGCTGCCCATACGGATGCTTTCCTCTTCCTAAAAACCAGGAGGGCTCCCGGCACGCTGAATGCATGGCTAATCCCATGGGAAGCTTTCTGCGTCGTGCTGTTTCAGCAGCCAGCCAGGCAACAGCAAATCATTTGTGCGGACCCAAGCATTTCCCCATTCCCCCACCTCTGAGCTGGCAAGGGTGAAGAACAAACTTCTGATCAATGAACTTCAGTGTATTGAACATGCCCCTGGCTGGACTGGGATAGCTCTGCCAGCCCTGGGGAGAAATGCTGCAGAGGAACAACATAGGGAGCAAAACGCTCACGCACGGGAGCTGAATTTAGCCATGTAATTTCGATCTGAGGCAGTCTATGCAACACTACATGCAAAATTGAATGTTGTTACCCCAAAGATCAGGGACAAAGGCCAGGTGAGGCTGAATGTGGTGGCTCGTGCCATGGCAAGGGGAAAAAAAAACCGGTAAGGAGTCTGGATGGAAAGCTGGGGTTGCTGCATCTGTCTGCCCATAGGACATGAGAGCAGAGAACAACTCCTGCTGCCAGGAGAGGCTGTGCTCCTGCTCATTGCTACACCCCAGCCTCTCCTTCAGCAGCATCCGTAGCAGTTTCTCTGGTTTCCAGGGCTCTGGCAAAGGCAAAGTGAAGAGCGGGGTCACAGACCTTGAGCTAGCCCCTTCCCTCCTCCCTGCTTCAAGAGCGTCCTCCCCTGTGGTTATCCGTTCACTTTGCCCGTGCCTAGAGCTGGTCCTGCTCTGTGGGGCTGCACTTACTGTTTTATATAAAAGATTTCCAGGAAGAGCAAGTGAGAGAACGTGTCAGAGGAGGGGAAGAAGTGACTTTCTAACTCCAAATAAGTGCATGCAAACAAGGATGGTTGCCAGTGATTACTCCCAGAGCTGTGCCTCCCAGACCCACCACATTCCTGTCTCATGCTGTTTGCTCTTCTCTCCAGGCCAACTGCAATCATTATCTGACAGATATTGCAGAATTTTGTTGCCAGCTAGTAAAACAAAGCACTAGAAATGAGCTTCCTCTGAAGTTACTTAAAAATCCTCAGAGGAGCAGATACCGAGGCATGTAGGACATATCACAGTATCACAGGACAGTTATCATTGGAAGGCATCTCTGGAGGTCATCTAGTCCAAGTCCCCTGCTCAAACAGGGCTGGCAGATCACCCAGGTCTATGCCCAGACTGCAGTCCCAGACTCCAGCAGTAGGAATAGTTCCTGGGGAGAGCTGGCTTCTCAGAGGGAAGAGGAGAAGAGGAGAAGAGGAGAAGAGGAGAAGACTTCTCAGAAGATGCTCCAGCCAGATAGCAAAAAATGCCTTTATGGTTTGTGTACAATGAAGTCTTGTGTGACTATGATGGCTTGTGTATAATGGAGGGAGTCTGGAGATAAATTGGAAATAGGTTTTGGCCACAAGGCAATAGATGAATCCCATAGAAGTGGAGCTGCTCCAAATTAGAATAATAATAGTCCCAATGGTGCAGTTTCATCTGTGCTGATGGAGCTGAGTCAAGAGTCACGCTTTAAAAGGAATGAGACCAGTATAGGGAAACCAGTTCAGCTTCCACAGCTGGAGGAAGACCCAGCATCCAGGGACCTGATGGGTGGGAGAGCCAGGTTCATGTTTCTGCATTGCATCAGGCTTCCTGTGCCATCCTGGGCAAATCCCTCAGCCTGACAATGCCTCAGTTCCCTATAGGAACCACAGGGAGGTAAGAGCTTTCCTCAGACTCACTGCAGCATATGTGCTTGGATGGGATAAACCTTAAATACTGAGGTGCCAGGTGTCAGGCAGAGGTGGTGGACATTTAGGTACACAGTAGGTGCTGCTAGGTCACCCTTAATGAAGACATCTCTAGTAGCCTCAGAAAAGAGATGATTTGAAGACCTCCCTGAAGTGTTTCACTGAATAAATCCCGATTATTTGGCTTTTGTGCAGACAGAACTAACTTCTTAAGGCACATAAGCATTTAAGCTGCCTTAAATCTTTAAGGTAGCACAATGTAAGCATTAAAGCTAACTTAAATCCTGATTAAGTCTTCTAGGTTCTTAAAGCATTTAAGCCATTTTTAAATCTTTTTAGAATGACTGCTGATTTCCATGGGAAGGATGCAGTGTATGCAATGTCCCCTTAAAGTTCATGCTGTCAGACAAGCCAATGTCTCATATATGGCCCTATCAGGAAAGATTTGAAAAATGTTCAGACTTTAATTTCCCTGCCATTTCAGGTTTGGTCTTGGGTTCACTGCAATGCTGATAAATGTGACAGGGTTCTGAGAACAGAATGACTGATCCATCAACTCATCCTGATTGTTCATGTTTTCCATACTAGTTTGTGGTACATACTTCCGAGGATGGTAGAGGAAGTTGAAAATGAGTTAATTGGGTCACTTGGGAGAAATACAAGAATGTTACCAGAGTATGTGGAGATGCAATGGGGAAGGTTAAGGCCCTCTTGGAATTGAGTCTGACGAGTGATGTCAAGGACAACAAGAAGGGCTTCTTCAAATATATCAGTAGTAAATGGAAGACTAGGGAACATCTGGGCCCACTGCTGAATGAGGTGCGTGTCCTGGTGACTGAGGATACACAGAAGATGAAGTCTTGTTCAACATATTCATCAGTGATCCGGATAATGGATGGAGTGTACCTTCAGCAAGTTTGACAAACCAGAAGGCTGTGCTGCCATTCAGGCTGGAGAGTTGACCGAAGGCAACCTAATGAATTTCAACAAAGCCAAGTGTAGAGTCCTGCACCCAGGGAGGAATAACCCCATGCACAGTACAGGTTAGGAGTTGACCTGCTGGAAAGCAGCTCTGTGGAGAAGGACCTGGTAGTCCTGGTGGACAACAAGTTAACCATGTGCCAGCAGTGGCCCTTGTGGCCAAGAAGGCCAGTGTTATCCTGGGGTGCATTAAGAGGAGTGTGGCCAGCAGGTCAAGGGAGGTTCTTCTTCCCCTCTACTCTGCCCTAGTAAGGGTGTAATACTGTGACCAGCTCTGGGCTCCCCAGCTCATGAGACACAAGGAAATACTGTAGAGAGTCCAACAGAGGGCTACAAAGATGGTTAGGAGACAGGAGCATCTCACTTATGAGGAAAGGCTGAGAGACCCGGGACTGTTTAGCCTGGAGAAGAGAAGACTGAGAGAGGATCTTAACAATGCTTAAAAATATCTGTAGGGCAGATGTCAGTAGAATGGGGCCAGTCTCTTTTCAGTGATGCCCAGAGACAGGACAAGGGGCAATGGGCACAAACCAGAATGCAGGAAGTTCCACCTGAACAAAAGGCAAAAATTCTTTACTTAGAGGGTGACAGAGCACTTGAACAGGCTGCCCAGAGAGGTCGTGGAGTCTCCTTCTCTGGAGATATTAAAAACCTTCCTGGATGCAATGCTGTACAACCTGATCTAGACAAACATGTTTTAGCAGGGGTGTTGGACTAGGTGATCCCCAGAGGTCCCTTCCAACCCCTACCATTCCGTGACTCTGTGAATTCCCTGCACACACACAGACAATCACAATTCACAACTAACCAAAAGCCTTTTGCTCTGACTTTTCAGAGTGATCTTTGGATTGCAGTCAACCTTGGCACGTCCCATCCGAAAAGGCAACATTTTTGGCATGCTATGAAAGCAAGGCTTTGTAGTGGAAACTACTTTTGCAACTTTTACAGTATGATTTGCACTCAAGAGGATGCCATAACAAACTGCTGAGCAGAGCAAATCTTTCTATGAAAAGGGATCCAATCCAGCAAACTCCGCCCTATGTGCACAGTCGAAGAAACCACTTAACCCCTTGGATAAGGGCTAGATGTGCGGGAAATGCTCTAGAGGACTCTAGAGGACTGGGTCATCAGTTGACAGAGTGTTTTCCCAATAACTCCTGCTCTAATTCTGACCTTTTCTGGTTCTTAACTTCTCTTGCTGGATCATATCCCTTACACAAGTTAAGACTCTGAACGGCTGATGAAGCTCTCCTGTCTGCTTCATTTTGGACTGGCAGTGGCTGGGAAGCAGCCTGCCTCCTTCAGGCCCTTAGCTTGTGCTGATATCACAGGTACCCTCTGAAGTTGCCCTTCAAAGTCAGCAGAGGGAGAAGGCCCCCAGCAAAGGCAAGCCAGAGAGACATCTCATCTAAGTGTAGACCATGTGCTGGGACACAGGCTCTCGTGCTGGAATCTCTGAAGGAATGACACTACAGGACTCTCGAGGGACTAGATTATGATACATCTCTCTTGGTGTCCTAATAAAATCTACTATCAGGTGGGTCATCTGGCCAGACCTAGTCACCCTTCATAGTCAATGGGCAGGAATGGACATTTTTAGGAAGCCATTTCTCTGACCTCTTCACGTCTCTCTCTTAGTAGAAGGCAGCTGCACCTTAAAACAAGCTCAGTGCTTCCTCTGTGAATCCAGACAAATAGTCAGATGTAGGCACATTGAGCATTTGATGCAACCATGCACCTTACACCTAGGTACAACGTAAGTGCTTAAATTGGCCAGACTGGATCTTACTGTGTATGCTCCTGTGTGCATAGAGAGGTGAATGACCTCCTTGCCCGCATCTTGAGGTCAGTTTTGAAGTCCTCCTATACTCTATAAAATTCCATTACTATTGAATCATGGGGTCAGTCTAGTTTTTCCTTGTTTCACTTAATGGCAAACTGTTAGTGTGTGCCATAAAAGGTTTATGCAAGCATACCCAAGTGGTTTTGAATGCTTTCCACTTCCCTGCATTTGCACATGAGAACTTGCTAACTCTCATTTGGAGATTCTCAGCAGATCCAGGGTTTATGACTGAATGCCTCCAAGTTGGGGTATGCAAATGGACAGCAGTGTTTGGAGTCAGTGACCACATTCATGCCCATGATAATCATGAGCATATACAAGCCACAGGGAATTGTTAAAATGGAGACTGATTTGACTATAACAAAAGTCTCAACTGAGGTTTGTTGTAAAGTGCCTCATTAGTCTGATATTTTTTGTGACATCCCATTGGTGTGAGATATGAATAGAGGGTTTTTTCCTGTCTCACACATGAGCAATAGGCACAAATTCCCACGTCAGACAAAACCAGTCCAGCTCTCCACAGCAGAGCTGTGTAGCTGAAGGACCCGAGCCTGCAATATTCTGAACTGATGAGAGGAGCCAGGTAGTTATTTGCTCAGCCTCTGCGATAATATAGCCCAAAAAGGGAATGGAAAGTTCAAGAGCTTATTTAAGAGCTCTGTGCCCAAACTTAGCTCGTGCAAAAGGAATCTGCAGGCTGAGCGAGCACAGTCTGCTGCACAGCTCGCTCTCCTCAGTACCTACCAGGATGAGTTAAGAAGTATCCCAGCTCGAGCAGAGGCAGCATCTGATGAAACTGAACGGGAATTGTCACACACAGAGTAGCATCTGATGGATAGTGTAAATATCTGTAATACGGTTGCATGCCTCAGACCAGCTCGTGGACAGTGGGGCTGGTAATCCAGCACGGAGCACAGTGAGCAAAGGGAAGAGGGCTGGCTGCACTCCTGCTCATGCAGCCCAGGGTGATGCCGATATCCTCTGCTGCCATGAAGTGCTGCTGTCTCATGGTCACCTTGCTGTCCATGAGGATCCCCAGGACCTCCTCTGCAGAGCTGCTTTCCAGCTGGCTGCCCCCAGCCTCCACTGGTGCACAGGGTTATTCCCCACCAGGGTCAGGGCTTTGCACTTCCCTGGCTCAACTTCATGATGTTCCCGTTGGACCACTTTTCCAGCCTCCTTAGGTCCCTGTGCACGATGGTCCTGATCTAGAGCTTATTATCTGCTCCCCCTGACCTAGTACCACTGGTGACCTCACTGACAAGGCAATCCGTCTTGTTGTCAGGCCATGCTCCTGAATCAAAACCCAACGACCTCTCTTACAACCACTGGTCACCACCCTTTGACTCTGGCAATCTAGCCAATTTTCCACCCATCTTATGTCCAAATCATGACAGAGCAGGCTCTATCCACCATTAACTTTACAGATGAAGCCACTGTGGCCAGGAATTCAAAATAAATCTGCCTTGTCTTTTCAATGCAGTTATCCCTGTTTGAAAGAGAGCAGTTCCTCTTCCCTCCTACTATCTAGACGTGCAAAATGATGCAAACTGCTTATCCCAAGAGAAACAGCAAATGTCATCAGAGACATCACAGAAACTATCCATTTGGCTCTGTAACAGTAATTCTCTCTAGTGAGCAGTTATAAATTATATTTAATGGATTACAGATCAAAGGTGCTGAACTGATCCTTGATACCCTCTCACTTATTACTTGGCCAGAGGAAAGACAATATCCCTCATACACCAAGACACCTCTGCTTATCTGAATGATCCAAAACGAGAGATTTGTAGTTGCTTCAATGAGATTCATAAAGAATATTCTTCATGCTTAGCTATACAGAGGTGGAAACTATGTGCAGTGCACTATTGTTAAATTGCTGATCACCTGCAGAGACAACGACCTCAATTCTGTAGCACCATCTTAATAGCTAAGACGAGATCCTTTGCAGTTGCAGTCAAGAGTTCATTCTCTTTGCTAAGCCATTGCGGTCATTATTCTAATGACCTATCAAGTCCTATTCTTGTGTGTGGTGTTGCACAAAGACAAAGGGAATATTGTTTTTGTCTCCCAAAGTCTGCACTCTTAATTAAAGAAGGAAAGCATTCAGGCACCTAACACATTGCGTAAGTTAGGGAGGCGTAGAAATTACACCATGAATTAGCTAGGCAACATTTGTGAGGAAAATGTCTGGGTGAAATATATTCTTGTGATTCCCCAGCCCCTCTGCTCCTGCAAAGGGGAGTGAAGGAAGGCTGAGCGTCTAATAGCCTGGTTCACAGGCAGTAATTCCTCTGGAATATGGTGACTGATTTGCTTGACATTTCCTCTGGTGTTGATGGCATTAGATCCATCAGGCAATTTGTGGGAAGCTAATTTGTTCCTTTCTACTATACGTTGATAAAAGAACAAAGAGATGTTAAGTGCTCGAATCTCTCAAAAATCCAATATGATTTGGATGCAAATCTCAGGAATCTTTTCAATAGGGTAATGAAATTCCCTTTTCTATTTCACAAGTTTCCTCCTGGCAGTATCCAAAATAAATCTGAGGTCTGGCATAATGTCATCTATAGAGATGATTCTATAGAAAATAATTTTTTAAATTTAATCAATGTGACCTTATATGGAAATCTTGTAGGATATGCTTACATATCCAAGCAAATGTTATTGCTGCATACTCTTGCAGAGCAAAGCTGGGATCTGAAAAGAAACCAAAAGATTTCAGACACCCGAAATATTCTACAGTCCTTGCACAGATTAAATTCCCAGCGCTAGTGTAGCAGAGCTAGGAAGTCATTGTAACTCTCATGTTTAACATAAGCAGCTATTCGGGAATTATTTTCACTCTTTTTTGGGTTGTGGATGAGGTCATGCCAGTCCCCACTGATATAGTGGGTTCACTGGACAGCATTCTCCTGGCTTAGGTTCAAACAGGTTTGTACCGAATTAGACCATTCGGTCCAAAAGACTGACCTATTTATTTTTACCTATACGCCTAACCTTTCCATTCCTATTTTTGTCACCTACAGAGCACTTCAGAGACAGTACCTCTTCCATGTTTATCATGGCTACTTAGTGATGCTCAGTTTGGCTTTTTTCAGTGCTTCTGCTGATGTGATACTCACCCATGTCCCTGCCAGGACAGTCCTTATCCTGATCTGCTGGAGTCAGCACAAAAGCTGAGATGGGTGCTCACTATGCAGAAATACCTGTGTTTTTACTACTATGTCTCTTCCCTTTTTCTTCTTCCACAGCCTGTTGCTACTTCCCATACATTTAGGTCTTAGGCACAGAGTTAATATTTCCTGTCCTTTATCCAAGGAGCAGGTCAGATACACACAGGCACGAGCTCCCTCCTATGTGCAGGGGCCGCCTGAGCTAATTAGCTTATGTGAAAATGAGCTGAATGGCTTTCAAGGTCACCTCATACCTGGGAATTGCTTTTGTGATACATAAAGCTCAAACCTCCTAGCAGACTCTCCCATTTTATCCCTATTTTCTGCATTTCTCTGTCACATGGCGAACCCAACTCCCTTATTACACTGGATCATGGACAGTTGACTTCACTCATTCTTCAAGCTCAACGAAATGAAAGATTCAGGCCCAGAGTTCCGAGGTATCACCAATCCCACGTAACAGAGGTGACAAGCACGTTGCCTGCTTTGCTGTGCGCTGCGGGTTGAAGATCAGTGAAACCAGGTCCTTGCGGGAAGCCTGGGCGAGAATGAAGATTTTTCAGCTTTTAAAAGGTACTTGTTGTTTACTAGTACAAGTATTGTACAGTGTGCAGCTTCCTAAAACATGGTAATTTTTTTCTCTTTAATAGTTTAAAGAAAAGAAATATCCTTATATGAATAAATTAGTGAGAAAAGACTGAGCCCCAGGTGTAATTTGATCTCAGACTCCGACTTTGCGTACACTTAGGGTGGTGCAAGCTCAAAGGAGTGTGCTGGCTCGGAGAGGCACAACTTGGAAGATGTCTAAAGGCGTGCGCTGAATGCTAAGAGAAATCAGCAGTTTACTGATTGTTTCTGCTAATACGTTTATGCAAAAATTGTCCTTTGATTCTTCCAAGGCATGGGCAAATGCATGCACGCAATGTTAATGATTAGCTACAGAAAGTATTGATGACTCTGAGCTCTTATTTACTAACAGCCTGGCGTGTGTAGGCAGGTGTAAATCTTAACCATCTTACCAGAGAATACCAAAGGGCTGGCATCCATGCAGATGTTTAAGTACTTCTATCCCACGTAGGTGCTGGCAGCCAGATTCTCCCCACCTAACACTAGGCATGTTACAGAGGTGCTTACGCTTGGAGCTTAGTCACCAGGCCAGTGAGAAAAAACAGGTGCTTTTGGGGGTGGTTCAGACCTGAGCCACCCCTCAAAGCCACACATCTCTGTGGAGAGAGCCTACTTCAAACACACCCTCAGCTGTTCTGCCTCAGGTGCCTGCGGGCAGTGAGAGCAGGTTTGGTGTTTTGCAAGACTGTAAATGAAGATAACCACTGTCCTGGAGAGTGTGGTCCACAAACAAGCCCAGAGAGAAATTTTGTGTGAAACGTTGGAGAGCATTTCTGTTAGCAGCACAAACATGAAAAACAGATGGTGCTTTACCCTCCAGGATTGGGGGATAGAGACATAGGTGTAACCCAAACCTGGGAGCTGGGTGGCTGTTGAACCTTAATTTCTGCCTTTCAGACTATTTCCATCCCAGCGTTTGAGTGTCTTCCTGAGGATACTGGGGTTTTTATGCCGTGAAGTTTCAAGTGAAGCCCATTTCTTAAAAGAGCAGTGACTGCTGTGCACTGCTCATTCAGCTTTTCTTTCTGTGAACCATCTAGCCTGGAGACAAGGGAAAAGGAACAAGAGAACTTATCTGCAGGTAACACAAAGGAAAACCTAGAAGGCTTAACCCTTGATAGAGTGTTTTTGTCCAGTACCTACAGTTTAATGGACTTATTTCTAGAGCCTTGCTAGCCTGTTTTAGAGCACACCAATGCAAATATTTATTTGCAGCTGCCTGCAATGAGGTTACAAATCAACTAATGATATAATATTTCCTCTTGGAATTTATTCTATGCAGATGATTCATACTGGACAGCTAAATGCCATCAGTGTTGTGTCAGCTTTTACTGACTAAAGTATTTTTCCATGTGTGATAGTGGACTGTTCTCATTAATGGGTTAGCTGTAAAATCTTGCTTTCCCTCTTATTCATGATACTGGAAAAGATCCAGTGTAGCACAGTACATGTGTAAGTCATTACCCTCCCTCTAAGCTCCCCCCCCCAAGTATGGAATGTTACTGTATTTTAATATATTACAGAAATAAACAAATGTTATACATGTGGGGGATGAGTATAAATCAGACGTGACTCAAAGGGCAAAGGTGCTAAACAGTTTGCTGCGCCTGAAACTCTCCAGAGCACAAGAGCTGTCATGAGAGGGGGAGGGGGTCCTGTGCCCCCACCTCATTCGTTTGACTACATCTGACCATGTATATGGCCAGGTTTCCAGTTCATGTAGGTTCTTGGGGCTGGTCTTTAAAGGACTTGGGATATCTGGTACGGTTTGGGTTGTGTGGTCTGTGCAACAGGCACTGATATTCCTTACTGCTGTGTCCCAAAGCCTGGTGTGGGGATCCTTTGCTTCTCAGTGGCTGCACCTCCTCAGCGGGCACCCAGACCTCCTATCCTCGAAGACTCCTGAGGGCCAGATTCAGACTCTGAGCCCCAGCCTCTGAGCCCCCACCTCAGCAGCTTCAGCCAGCCACAACCTGTCCATGTTTCTTCTCACTGAGTCAAGCAACAACTGGTGGAGGTTAAATGTGGAGACACCCGTGGGAACAGGGATCTCCCGAGTGCCTGTAAAATTTAGCTCTTTTCCCTTCTGTACCTCCAAATCTTGCATGGCCCCTTGCATTAGTGCAGAGGTGGACTGTGCCCTTTCCTGAGGGGTGGTGTCTTAGATGCCCTCACCCCAGTGAGAGAGCTGCCCTTTCGCTGTTGGCCCTCACCATTGACAGTGACACCACCCATAGGGCAGGAGCCTTTTGGAGATCTGTCGTAGCTGCACTGGCTGCAGAACTGTGGTGCGCACACCAGCTGGTGCCATCTGCTCTGGCAGAGAAAAGGGGCAGCTGATAACTAACGGCACACACAGCTCCTGCCCTTCTGCCTGAAGTTTTCCACCTCTCCCCAAACCAGGGTGGCTTCACCCACCCTACTGTGGACAATGGCAAGCCAGTGTTCTGAGCTTACCAGACTAGCTGGAGACACCAAATCCACCCCTAAACATGTTGTGTAGGTAACATAGTTGCCTAACTTGGGCCATCAGAGACTGCTTGTAGGTGGCCACCCAGGTGTTGAGAGTCACACCTCCTATCCTGGAGGTGCCCCAGTCTCGCTTTGGATTGCTCTTTGGCTCCCTTGAATTTGCTGTGTCTAACTCCCCAGCCCAAGCGTTCATGCTTTGATCAATTCTCTGTCACACAGGGAGTGAGGAAGAAAAAATGCCTCCTGCAAGAGCTTTTCTTTCCTCCGGATCACTGCATAAGGCTTCATTTGATATCAGTGGGAGCTCTGTCACAGATCAAGAGCAGTAAATGGCCTAATGGAAAGAATAATAATGCTATCATGCATGTGTACCACTTCTCATCCATCTAGCAGTTTTAAAGACTTTCCTCTTGGTGAGCTTCCTGGTCATAACGCTCACCCTCAGCTAATCCATATCTTTTAATTATCTTTTCAAAGGCGCTATCAAAAATTAGGAGGAAAACAGAAAAGCGCAGAATACATGAATTACCAGCTGAAGTGAGATGCTCTGAAAGTTGAGTCTTTCCTTCTTTGAAATATAGTAGGCATAGGCAATATAAGTTAAAAAAACTTCAGCAGTAACTTTTATTAGAAACACCATAATTTAAAATCTGTGAGCCTGAGTTTTAATTTCATCCATAAGCTGCAATGTAATACTTTACTGACCTCAAGTTGTTTTACACCATATTTTTTTTCTACCTCTTAATGCTAAGAGGCACATTTTTATAAACCACTGGATTATTTGCTAATGCCACACTTTGATTTTATTTCAAGTGGGAAGAAAATCTATTTGTTGTGGGATTTTATCTTTCATAGTGTTTTTTCCATGGATGTTGCATCTTTGTGGGCACCTTTCATCTAATACAATATTAGCATTCTTGATGGGGCTGCTTGTGTCCTTGATATTCACTTACTTAAAGCTGAATAACAAAGCAGGAAGGAGTAAGAGAAAGACAATAGAAATAAAGTCTTGCATAGAGGTGATTGTTATTTGTCTAGCAGCAGCATCATTATATCCAGAAAAACCTGTTCCTCTCTTTGAGATTTCACTCTCATTTTGATGTTTAGTGGCTCAATGGACACTTAAAATAATTGCTGTTATTTTTTCTTTTTGCTTGTATAGCGAAAATTGTGCTTGCACTCTCACAGATTCAGAGGTCTTATTCACTTAGAGTTGCACATGTGGAATTACCAGAAAATACTGTTTAAGATATTGTGCAGTGACCCAAATAGCACACACAGAAGGGATGTGAGTAAGGCTAAATTATTTTCTATATTTACTCTAGCAACCAGAAAAATATAAATCATCATCCTGTTACTGTAAATGGTCATTAGGAAGAAATCGGGAGTTTCTTGATGGCATAATTGATAAATTCTTAAAAGTAAGGACACTAAAAAAGTATGGCAGTGTTAACAAATTGTTATCAACTGATTTTTAAGAAATACTCTATGTCAGGTATCACCATATGTTCACATTATGAAAGCATTCCTACACAGTGAATAAATAATAATAGCCTGTACACGAGGAATCACAATAAAAGCATTTGTGTTTGGTTTCAAAATGTACTAAAGAGCTAAAACTAAACACTTGCTTCCCCTCCTTCAGCCAATTCATCTCCATCTTCAATGGGGAAGCAGAAGCACGTCTGTATGTGATAGAATAAAATGAAGAAATGAGACTACTGACAGAAAATTATTGTCGGGTAATTGCTGTTTGCACTTAGTCTGCTCCTTGGAGATGGACGAGTTGTTATTAACCAAATGTTAAAAAACCCACAACATTCTACCTTCCTTGTGTGGCTTGAGAGATGAATCTCGGAGAACATGAAGGATTGCTAGAAGGAAAGAGACATTTTAACATGGAACTTGCAGCAATGTGCTGTAGTCCTTAAACAAAAGAGACCAGTTCCTTTGTGGCTGGGAAGGATTTCATGCAGGAATTCTGAAATTTTTAGAGTGACCAATAGGGGTTTAATTCATGCAATGAAACAGCACATCAGAAGGTGGATTCTTCAGCAGAGTGTTATTTTCCACCAGAGGGGTTGGGGAGAAATCGGCTTGTCCAGTGAAACCTCGGGACAAATGAAAACATATGAAAATGTTTGATGTTTTCCTCACTATCACTAGCATGTGAGAGAGCACTGGGCAAAGAGCGAAATGCCTTGTGAGCAGCTGCCTGCTATTTGGGACCCTGCCAGCCTCCAGGTCGTGAGGAGATGTACAGGTCCAACATGCTCATACCTGGTATGTTGGGAGGTTGGCATGATTCAGACAATAGGAAGGATTACCCAGACCATGCACTACTTCTTCCTTCGTTTTAACTCCTTTGAGCTCCCATTGAGAAGTAAAAGCAGCTTGTTTCCAGAGTGCTCCTCATGTCAGGCTCTGAAGCAATTTCTTATGCAGAGGTCACAACTGAACCTCAGAGAGGTTAAGTGCCTTTCCCAGGACTGGAGGGCGACAGCAATCAGGGCTATGGGGACCAATGACGAAGATAGGTCACACAGCAAAACAATCACAAGTCAGGAAAGGAATCTGGGCCATGGGGTGATCAGACCCCCGCACAGCCGGACGTACACTCATCATGGTGGGAAAAGGACATTGTTTCTTCAAATGTCTTGGGCCTGCTTGTTTATCAACACGGAACCATCTTCAGATTTTTTCAAAACAGAGTCAAGCCCAGGGCTTTCCTGGACATCAGGGGACTACTTTGAAGGAATTCATAAAAAGCAGTGAAGATAAAAGTTTTTGGTAGGCTTGAACTTTTTATTTCAGCATTACAGGGTAGATGTCTGCAAATCAAAATAATTTGAAAAAATCACGGATCCCACCTTTATTAAAAAAAATAAAATCATGTCACCAAAAATAGAAAAAAATCTCAGAAAACATCCACCAGAAAGACATCGTTATCCAGACTCCTCTAGGAAAAATATGAAAAAAAGATGAGATCAAAGGCAGCTACACCAAATGCCTTAAACCATGTTTATACATAACATTTTCTGTGTGTTCTGCTTTTAAAAGTAGATTAGGATTGGAAATGATTCAAAAACTTCTTCAAAGCCCAAGAGCAAGAGCCCTCTGAACAGAGGTGCAGGTTTAGGAATACCAACACCCTGGTGAGGAAAAGCACAGAAAGAGGTTCAGATGCAGATGAAGGGCTGTAAGGCAAGCTGTTGTAGAGACCTTGCAAGTTAAAAATGTTGGGGAAGACATAGGCATCCGGACACAGTGAATTGCTTGTATCATATGAGAACCTCAGCCATGAATAGAGGAAACCAGCAGGGGCAGACCAAGGAGAAAGAGACGTATGCTGAGCTTCCGGCAAAGAGAAATGAAAACAATCTCAGTGTAAAATTATTATTCCTTTTTTATTACATTTTGGGTGCAAGAGGGAGATAGTGAATGCTTTCGACTTATCTTTTAGTATGGCTTTTCCTTTCTTTTTCTATCACGTCACAAGAATGCTCTTATTTAATGAGGTTAGGTAAGCCTGGGCGATAAGGGTCCTTACCCCCTGCAAAGCAAAAGGAACCTGCCAGCAGCTCCTTGGGGCTACGATTCACTGGGGTTATCTAACTTCTAGAGCTGTCACAAAGGTTCATCACTGGCCTCATTTCACTAGAAATTCAGGTGTGTTAGATCATCCACAGGGAGTGTGTAAGAATTTCTTTGCAGACCTCATGCACACGGTTTGGTTTTCTTTGTTGGCTGGGAGAAAGAAAGAAGCAACAGAGGAAGACACCTGCTTGCGTGGTGTGAAGTTTTCTTTGCACCGTTTGAGAAGGATGAAGAGAATGTGTCACAGTCCAGAACAGAGCCTGAGGAATGGTAACTTTGCATCCAAAATACACTTGAAATAAAACATCCTAGACCTACCGTTCAAAGAAGTCCTGCCTCAGCTGACCTCCTGAGCACATGCCTTGTTCGGACTCCCACTGAAATCATTGCCCCTTTGAAATGTACTTCCCTGCTTTTCCAAGAAGCTCAAGACAGATACCGAAAGGTTAACTCTAAGGTAACGGCACTATAAGCTATAAATTGTAAACTTTGATCTATATTCTTTCCATCAGCAGCTGTATAGACGGGTAAATTCCTCTTGATGTCTACAACCATGTTGCAGCACACCATGATTTAGAAACCACACCTGATTAATTGCTTGAGTGGATTTCTCCTCTTGCAACACAAGGCATAAAGGAGCTTCTGCAGACCTGGCTAGTTCAAGGACTGGTCTGGTCAAAGCACTTCTGCTACTGTTGGTGTCAGGACAGAACTTAGTCACTGTGTGGCACAGCAGCGATGGGCTGGTGGGAAAACCTGGGTGAAGACAGGATTACTTGGACTGCTGGAGTTTACAGGTTTATAAAGCCAAAAAGCTTCAGGGGAAAGCAAACTGCAGCCTGGTTCCAGCACAGGGATGCCTAGCCTTGCTGTGCCTTCAGCTTTATGGTCTGACATCACGTGTGGGAGAGCGGGCATCAGGCTCCTGCAGGTACCACTGACATTGCCCTGTCTGCCCATGGGGTCACATAATGTCCAAACAAAATCATCCTGAGCATTTCCTCTCATGTTGCCCTGCAAAGCACATCCTTTGCTTTCTGTCATCCCCAACCTTCCTCCAGAGCTCTGACTTTCTAGGTTTCTTGTCCCCTTAAACCAGCTGCGTTTCAGCTGGTTTTTCCCTAGATGTATTATGTTTCGTGAATGTCACTTTGTTATTTTTCAGCTGGTATGTGCAGACTCGTTCTATCCCCACTGGTGTTTGCAACACTATTGTCTGTGAATCTTAATAAACCAGAGCACAAACTATCAAAGACAAGCACTCGGGTTTTTAGGAACAGCTGAGCTAATGAAAGGGAAAGGCAAGGCCCTGCCTGCAGTCTCAGAGGTGGGTTCAGACTCTGGTGGCATAGAGATCATCTGAGCTTATGCCTGATCTGCAAGGATAAAGGTTTCATTTGTCTGAAAAGAAAACAGCAGCAATGGTAACCTTCCCTCCCCCTTCCCTCCCCTCCTCCGCCCTGCCCCCCCCAAGCCCTGACGGTTTGTATAAATGTACGGCAGTAAAGATGAAAAGCAATAAGGATGAAAGAGGCAAAACCGTCCCTCTTAAAAGTGCAACTGGCATTTCAGAGGCTGCTTTTGCTTTTAATTTGAGGAGTTTGGAAACGAATGCATGTTAGTTGATGTTACAAAAAATGACTTGTGCTGAGTGGGCAAGTTTGGTGGTGTGCAGAAGGGCTGAGAGAGGAACAAGCAGTGCCCGAAGGAGATAGACACTCAGCCTGGCATTGCTCCGGGCACCTAGAGCTGACCTTTAAACCAGACATGAGCCCTGGGCTCTCCCTGAGGCCACCAGGACTTTTCTAGCATGTGCTGGGATTTGGGGTCATACTTAGCGGTTGGCTGGGGCATATTTATAGGAGCAGGCTCAAAGTGCCCCACCGTTACCTCATCTGTCCCTGTATTTCGGGGTGTTGCCCACTGAGACAGCCCAGGTCTGGCATTCCCTCCATGCAGGAATCCTTTTTCCCTCGGAGAGGACTGTTTTCCTCAACCCCATTTCAATGTACATCTGCATGTCCTGACTATCCCTTAGCCATTACAAAGAGTGGATAAAGGGTGGTTTTTAAAAAAGCATTGGTTTATCTCTTTAAAAAATATTCCTTCTTCCCTTCTCTACACACCTTTCCCATCTCCTTCTCTGCCAGCTTCAGGGTGAACGGTCAAAGGCAAACTCAATTTCACAGGCTTAGTATTATGTATGGTAGGCTGGAGAGCAACAGCTTTCTGAAGTCAGTATAAATATGGAAGTTCTCGTGGGAAAAGAGAGTGCACATATAGCAAAAAGGAAAACTAGGATGAATGAAAAATAAAATACTGGGGGTGATTTTCTTACGGCTGGTGAGTACTCATTTAGTTTAGGACAGAAGGTATTATTGTAAAATACATTAGCCAGCGTGTTCTAACTGCTACCTCTTAACATTCACACTAAAGAATATTTTTAATTTTAATATATTATCATATATTTAAAGGTATGGCTCAGACTGAAGTGAAGGCTAATGAGGAGCTAACTTTGCTCTAGCTGTCTAATCTGTGCTAAAATAGTGTTCCTTGTCTAGATTAAGGTCACAGGTCCATGACCGCAAGCAGTTGTAGTAGCTGATCAAGTCGCTCTTCACCAGCTGATCTTTGGTACTAGCCGAGTGCCT